>NW_019103991.1:0-198289 GCF_001856785.1 Myzus persicae
TGTGAAAATATCTTATGACAAAAATGTCTCTGGTTAAAATATCTTTTAAACTGATTTTTTAAAAATGTTTATTCATATAATTTATTTATTTTATTTTTATAAATATATTGAATATTAATTTATATTAAAATTAGTGATTAATTAATACTGAATATTATAGGATAAACCTCTTAAATATTGAACTGTTGGTATTTCAGAGCAATTTTCCACGATTATTTTTATTTTTTTATCATGATCTCTGTACTTTCTACGACGTGTTGGACTTGCTTCTCCAGATAAACGTTTTTCCAATCGAACCTGATATCACATAATTATTCTATTTGTAATTAAAGAAATAAATTAAATAAGATGAAATATAAATACCTCTTGTAACACTTGCTCATGTTTTAAGAAGCGTATGAATTTCCATATTGAAACGTGATTTGCTCCGAGTGCCGCATTGAATGCATGGTGCCATCCTTCTACCGAATTATTTGTACGTGGAAGATCTTGTATTACCGATTCATAGCAATTCCACATATTGAAACTAAACATTGGCGGGCGTCGACCATTTCGACGGTTGGGACGTCCGATCCACGTGTCTTCAAAATAATTAATTATTGGAGATAAAATATTTTCATTTTCAACATAATAATTTGATTCAATTAAATCATTAAAATATTGTACACATATATTTATTGGAACATAAGCAAGTGCACATAGATGTCGAATTTGTAATGCGAATTCTGCATCTTCAGCGTACATATTTTGTAGTCCATTTTCTTGTATTTTACGCCAGATACATTGTTGGAAATGGAAAAAACATCCTTTTATTTCCGAATTGGGAAACACGTCTTTAAATGCTAATATAAATGATTGTTCGAAATCAATCATAATACTTCTTGGATTCAAATCCGGTTCAAATCTTTTTAAAACATTTAAAATTTCTATATATGATTGTTTTGTACGATCAGTCATTAATACGTAAACAACTGGATAAGTTGTTTGGTTATAACAGACGTGTATGGTATATTGGTATATAATTGTGAAAACAATTTTGGAACTGTCCGAAATGTCCCATCTGCCATCCAAGTATTACAGTTTTTAAGTATTTTTAAATTATCAATCGTCGAAAAAATCAAAATTCTTTTTTCGTTCTTATTGTCGTAAAGTAAAAATTGTTTATTATTAACTAACTGGTATTCGAGTGGTATATTTAAATCGTTAACTGTTAATGGGTTTTGAGGACAAACTTCAATTTTGGATCTTACTCTACGGATTGTTCGAGAAATCAGTGATTGACTTGGTAATTGAGCAGCAACAACTAGTGGAACAGTAGTAACAGCTTCACTAATTAAATTCCTTGTGGACACTTGATTACGTTTTGCATCATCTTTAATTTTTTCCAAAATTTCTCTAACTTGAATATTGGTACCATTTGGCGCATGTGAATGACTTGATTCCTTGAGTATTGTGCCTATAAATAATATAATATAAATTAATATACTTCGTTAATTTATTATGATAATTATATAATACAATAATTAATAGTTTTGAAATAAATATTTAAATCAATAATTACCTGTTTCATCTTTGCTACTTGTAAAACACGAACTGCATTTATATTTATTATACTCGGTACACCGCCAAATATATTTGTTTTTACCATTACTATAAAAAATATGGAGATATCCATTTTGTACTAATAATTTATTACCTTTTTGGCTTTTAATAAAAGTAAGAGTCATATTTAAGAAAGAAAATCAAAAGCCAAGTACATCAGTTGACAGGTAATACTGTTATGACAAAACTAATACACATAAACGATAAACTGCTAAAATGTATATAAGCCAATAAGCCTTCTACCATTTTTATCTTGATGGCATAATATATATACGTAGTCAATACATATAGTGACGTTATTACGGGGATCACCGGCCAGTTTTCGCAATAAGTAGACTAGCAGTTATAAAGATATAAAATGATGATCGGAGATATTATAATGATATGAAATAATAATACCTAGGTATGTAATGCAACGGTTCGCACGGCGATAACGTCGATAGCGCCGATAGCACTACCAAAATAATATTTTATTTATACGAAGTCAAAAACAATAATATGGATGTTCGGATGCACAATACATACCGCCTGAGATCTTCCGACGTATATTTTAGTATATAGAGATAAATTAATTATATGAATATAAATTTAAAAATTTAAAATTAAAAAAATATTTTGACCAAAGACATTTTTTCCGTAAGATATTTTGCCATAAGATATTTTGACTAAGATATTTTGACTAAAGATATTATTTCGAAGATATTTTGACCGGTCACCCGTGGCCAACACGAAGCGAACCAAATACGGATTTAAGAAAATAGGAAATATTCTAAAAATTCTCCTCCCGCGTTCGGTTTCGGACCATTACCGTACACATATTATAGTATTATGGTATTACTACATTATTACTTTAATAATATTATTCTATTTTATTTCGTACGCCTTCGTATTATGACACACGTAATGCACAAAGTGCAATACACGAGTATGTTTCGAGGCAACAGTTTTGCAACAAGACTGAATGACTGCACGCTTAATAATAATAATAAAAATAATAATAATATAATAATGATAATAACACGATCGTCTCGAACAATAGCCGGCCGAACGACGAACCATAGCGTGCATTAAAATGCAATATGTGTTTACACACATATCACACGTATTATATTATTATCAAACACAAGACACGCGTGCATTGACCAAAAACGGTTTGTATTATTTAGGTAAGTGTACGATAATAATAATATAATATAAAGTGGCATGGCGACAGTGATGACTTAATAATATAAGAATAGGATTTTGATAAAAAAAAAAAAAAGTATCCACAGCATGATAAACTGTGTTTGTGGTTTTTCTATAAAGGCACGTTTACATTATTCCTGCATTATATTTGTGACATATAATTCATAAAATTAACATTTCCACAGCTGTGCACTGTGGAGTGCGGGCGGCCTGCAGAATCAAACAGATGTGAATTGGAAGGCGTTTCAAATTCTTGTACTACAGTTGGTACAACTGTCTAATATCCATATAGTTATAGAGATTGGGGGAAACTTACAGTGCATTAGGCTTAGCCCCTTGATAGGTTTTTCAAGCTCTATCCTCCCCCCCTAAACAAAATATGTATAGCTAAAATATGTTCTTAATAATTTAAAGCAGGTTAATCGTATTTTAATTTAACTCAATATCAACTTTGATTATTGACTAACAACATCACTACATTCACTTAACATCGAAACTATATAGATAAACAAAATATAATTATAACTGTACTCATGCCTATAATATGTATATACTAATAAGTAATAGAACTAGGCATAAATTACTTGTAAAAAAAATCGGATAGGCTGGCATACCGATATTATTATTATCGTGCAGTCGCGTACCCATTGAATATATTTGAGACCCCCTTCAGTTTTTGCCCGGATCTCTTCCTATACATATATGCTACTGCTGTCATCTTCACTAATCATCGTTTATATATATACTTCAAATCATACAAATCATATTATACTATAATAATATGAAGTAATAATATATACGACTCGGCAGACCGTATAGAGCGCGTGTTCATAATGCGGATGCGTGTACTGTGTACATAGTATAATATTATGATTCGGCACGATCGCGGGTTACAGGTGTCAGCACGACTGCGGTATGTATGCCACTGTGCCACTGATCAATGACAACGCAAACCGACGGTCTCGCTTGTAGGCCACACATTATTATAACACGCGGAACTCCGGAAGCGATCGATGTCGGGTCGATATGCGGATGAAAAATCTAGGCTGAAAGTAAAGTTCAAACGACGACTTGTACGCGAATTCGATGTCACGGACCCGATTGATCTCTTACTTTCGGTCCAGCCGACACGTCATACTGTTATTATATTTAACGTATCATTATTACACACGTGCCTACTGCGGACTTGTTAACCCATATTATGTTTATACGGTAATACAGGCCGCCTTATAAGTCAAAAACCGTATAGCGTCGTGCATTTGAGTTTGTCTGTTCTTGATTATGTCGCGAGCCGTCGGACATGTTTAGCGACATATTATATTACATTACTGTGTGTATAAAATAAAGTGTAATGTACACACAACTCGATCGCAGTTAATGTAACGAGCCGTTGTACTAGGCGAACTACGGTATATTCTTCCAGAATGTCTAACGACGATACATACCAAACGGGGTTAAATACAACAACAACTACTCTACGTCGTATAAGTACAACATCCACGGCTGTTATATATTATATTAACGGTCAATCATCCGTGTCATAACGAATTCGAGTGTATGTAATGTTGTACCGGCTCGTTCGTACGTTAAGGTAGGTGGCCGCTGACGTAGTAATCGCACTATTATTATAGTGAAAGTACATCATATATCGTTATAATATTATGCGGCGTATAATGTATAGCTGCGAATCGTAATTATTATTGTACTCGGATGTAATCGTTACGCACGCATCGGAAGTTCGTTGAAAAATCCTCGCGAGATCAGCAGCTAGTCTACCGGTACGGCATAACTACATATTATGCCTAGGTTGTACGAAAGGGAAAAGCGGTGCTAATAATAATATTATAATAATATGTAACAATGATATTAAGTACAGTGAAAGTCTCACGCGGTGAAAGATTATGTTTTAATGAAACATTTTCGGAAACCGTGTGATCTCCTCGCTGTTATATTATATTTTGCAATAGTCGTAACGTAGGTATGTTAAACACCTCGAGTGAAGTCTAATTAGAGTGCGGTAAAAATAAAACATGTCAAAATACAGTTTACTTGTTTTGGTTAAAATATTATTTGAAAACACAAATAATATGTAGATACTATATCTTTAATACCCCGTAGGTACCAAGTTCTACCCCAGGTAGGTCCATCATTATTTTAAAGATCGGGCTCTAGAACACCAGGTTTATGATATATGATACCATTTCCTTTCTATTGAGTTCCGTAGAAAAAATCAAAAACGAGCTCGAAAAGTCATTTGAAAGCTATTCACAACTTCTTACTTTCCGGTCCCCCTTCAGGTCCGTATTCTGATTTAATCTCTCTACACTGTCAATACATCCACAAACTACGGAATCGACATATGCCTAACCTATAACAATAGTTAGTATATATAATATATGTATATGTATATACAAATGAATGTGCTTTTATATGGAGCTTATAGACTTGGAAACTACTGACCTAACAACATCTTGATATTCGTAACACTCAGGGACTGTTTTGTGTTTCGTTTTTAGGGCTCATGTATGAATTTCGTTTAGGCTCACGAAAATAAAAAAAACTTTTTATGTACATACTATATATAAGGTAATAAACTAGCCGGCCTGCTATGCTCTGCTATTTAGGTTTTTTTTAATAAATAAAAATAAAATTTAATTAACTGTTTTTTATTCAAATGTACAACAATAACATGTTTTTTTAATATGTTTGTAGCTTATAGGTTCAAAAACAATACTTGACAAGAATCGTCCTTAGTGGTACCTATCTGGAAAGTCTTAAGATATGAGTTTGAATCACGTTAAAAAATATACCAAGTGCTAGATATATCCAATTCGCCACAGGCGGATCGCTCATCTCGCTCGAATTAGTTCACAAAATGTGGTACCCCGATGCCAGTTGGCTTGTGAACTGAGATATTGAAATCGACATTAATAACGTACGAGGTAATTCCAGCCTGGGATGAATTTTCATTTCAATATTCCAGGCCAGGCTTTAATGTTAGGTGTTAATAGTCATTACTCATTATGTATACGTCCGTTCAGGTCGTATTCGTATTCACAAATCATAATAAAAAACAGCCCACCGGGACACGAAACAAGAGATGAATATAATGTAATTACTGCAGTCATCCGTCTTATTATGAAATCGAACGGAATAGTATTATATTGTAAAGACTTATTCATAACATACGGAGGTCGTGCTTATATGAATATGGAAGGTCGAATGGAAGGTTTATTATTATTAGGACAAACCGCTCGGTCTAGTTTGACGTTTGAAGGTGAAGGATCTCTACTATAAAAGTTGTAAAACGGGTGGTCGAGAAAATCATAGTACCGCACGAAATTAAACGGAAATTGTTTGCATTTTGTTTTATTACCTACTGCGATTATACACGAATTAAAATTGTTTGAAAAAAAATGTTAAGCTTTTAATAACGTTCATTGTTTTCACATACACATTTCATTATTATAATTACATACGTTGTAATGCTCCCTGTTAATAAATAATATTTGTTGCGGTTTACTTTTAAGTTTACCAGAATAAATCATTTTTAACGCTAACACGATGTATGACATCGGCATAATATTATTATGTGTTACACAACAATGCAAACCCATAGAATTTAGTTTTTACCTAATATTATGTATACAATATGGACTCCAAGTTTTTACTAAACAAATTTCATGAAAACAAATTTAGGTAGAATTACTATAGTATTGGTACCTTAAGTAATATTTATTTAGCTTCCTAACCAATTGTATTAACTGTAGTATCTAAATTGTCTGAACCATTAAGCAACTGCAGATAACTTAAGCATGATGATACGGTTATTTTATTAAATGTTTTACTTTATAATATTGTAATTTATTGAGTTATATCTTAGTTATGTATACTAGTCGGTTTTAAAATAAAATAGTAATAAAAAAAACTTAAATGTGTAGGTAAGTGATATGTAATTACGAAAGTGATTAAACATTCCCAGTATTTTATATAATACTGAATCCATTACATTAATATTCGATTTATTGGTATGGATGACACAAAATATTCTTTTAGGTATACCACAATCGATTTTAGTACTTAATACAGTCTTGTCAAGTCTTGTACTTTTCAAATGCATTCAGGGTAAGTATTTAAATACTTGGTGTCATTAGTATTTGAATAATATATTCAAAAGTGTTTGAAATACAAATACATTTTTAAATTTTTTAAATTTTCTTACAAGTGCTTTTTTGTACATTAAAATATTTGTATGTCCATTACTAATGTGTAACTATTTAAAATTATTAATAAATAAATAATTTAATTTTTTCAAGAATTTCCGGTGTCACATATCTATTATATTATTTTAATCGGGCCAAGTTAAGCTTCAGCTGAATTTATTATTTTCGATACTGTGCCATATGCGTATTTGATGAGTTCTTCTAAATTCTAAGAATCGTTATAAAATATTATTGTTAAAACAATAAAATATGAAACAAAAATATGGGTCGTAGAAATACAACTGTAAAAATAAATTAAGTATATTTTAGCATTCTAGAATAAAATAAAAATAAAAAGTATTCATAAACTATTTAAAATATACTTGTCAAAAAGCATTTGACAAGTATTTGAAATACCAAAAAAAAAAAAATTTTAATAGCAGTATTCGAATACTTGATGAGACTGGACAACCGGATCGATTTATTGTACATTATATTAAAGTCAAAACATTAAAACCTTCGTATTCAAAGTCTTGGTTTAACGTTCCTTCGTTAAATTGTTCTATACAATTCAATATATGAGTAAATATCGGAGTAAAATTATGTGTAGTCCACCTTAAATAGTTAAATATTAACTATATTTATTATGTACTAACGAACCTTGATGAAATGTTAGTATGGAATACTATTCTGCGTTGAACTTAAAACGACTTAAATATATTACATACCGGTATTGTCTTCACAGCGCAATTTACCATCGATCGACAAAAGCCATTAAATACTATTTTATGGACGTAAATCAGTGGATAATTTAGATTTGAGTGATAAGACACATCTCAATAAATTATAGTATTATACTATAATTATTGTCTAACCCTGATTATATAACACCTGGTATACCGCATACCAAAAAAATTACCTTTGTGCCGGCATCGATGAAAAAAGTAATGATGTCATTAACCTGTGAATATTGCTCTTAATTATTTTATTTGTTTTTCAACTTTACCTACTTAGGTAGTTACTACATCTGTAATAAGTATTTAAAATTATATATATAAGAGAATAATATAATATATATTATGTTATGTGCATGGAAGTTATTTAAATTAAATAAAGTTCAAGTCGATTAATTTCATTGAATTTAAGTAAAATGAAATAATATTCATGTTAAATAAATAATAATATTTGAGAGACACTCCCATTTTGCACCAGGTATAAGGCAAAAAAGAAAAAAGGTACTTAAATCTATTTTGACCTTCACCACTATGAGACCGAAACTGAATGTTTAAGACATGCTAACATAATATTAAAAATCACATACTAAAGATTACACGGTTCAAATTTCAAATTAAAAACACAATTTTTGAATTATAGACTCTGATACCGTAGATTCCCCGTTCTCGGTTTAAGTTTATAACTTTTTAAAACCAGGTACCGCTGAACAGAGAAAATTCCTAAATCCTCCCCCGATCACAGACGTGCTGTGTGCACTGTATGCGCATGACACATGGGTATTATCAAGACCGTAACTGAAAAAAATTTCCAGGTGGGATTGGGATCCGGACCCTTGAAACCCCGCTCCCAATTACGGCGCTCGGTCGGTATTGCATAGCAAAACGATACCGGCAGAAAAAAGCGTACAATATGGAGTCATGTGCTTGGCTGTTTTTGGATACGAGTCTAGGAAATATTTACGGTGCATTGTACATCACGACTATAATATTGTTAATGGCTTGTGTAATAACATATAGGTATACGGTTTCCGGTAACATTTATGATATATTATGTGCGTATAGTACAAATCAGTCCACGATGGTCGTAATTCACTACGCGTGCCAGTATATGGGTATATCGCGTGCGTCATACGCATCCTGCACTGAGACTCGCGTGTCCTTTAATAGCTATATATACGGACAAAAATACTAAATAGTCAATACCTTCATCTATTCCATTTACTTTATCGGACACGGTCAAATAATGACTCAGCAGTCAGCGCACACACGCGGTACCGTATGGTATTTTTATTATTATTATTATTTTGTTTTTTATTAATACCGCCGTCAGTTGGTCGATTTTACATTAAACGGACGATTCAATTAATAAATGATTTACCTGCAGGCTTATAACACGTGCGTGTCTGCTCGTCATGAGAGTGGGTATTAAATTTTTTAATTTTAGATTCCGGAGAGCACCACGGAATTGATTTTAGGTACTATTGATGTGTGTGTATTTTTTTTCATTATTATTTTTCTGTTTGTAGAAACTTTTTCCATAGTGGAATAGAAGTACTACGATCATCGACTTCGAAGAAGATTTCTGGTAGAAAATTGGATCTAGTTTGTATGCATTCGTAGGTCAAGTGTAGACAATTCTAAATTCTCAGTAGGTATTCCATTGGGCGGGAGGGGGGTTGAGAATAATTACTTTTGTTAAAATTTAAAATTTTAAAATTATTATTATAATTATTGATTGAGACCTACAAATCCATTATACAGTGACCTACTCAATGACAAAGTACACTCGACACTAACTTGTATACAGTAAATGTTTTATCAAACACATCGCGTACACATATTGTCATATTATACTATATGACATATGTATGTACTGCTACCGATTCACAATTTAATATCATTATGTCAAAGTTTCTAAAACGTTATGATTATTTAATCTGTCTATCAACAATGATACCGCAATATCTCGAAATATCCAATTGCAGGTGATGTTCGAAAAACATGCTAACAAAAATAATTAGTAATTAAAAAAAAAATCAGTTGACTCACTGTCGAATAACGTTAGTCAGTGCAAACTGTGTAAACATTTATTAACAAACCGTACTCATTATAAAAATTTGGCAATTTCCTATTGAATTCCAGAGGTGTTACTTTCTAAACTTTTCTGACATCTTTAAAAATAATCTCCCGAGATTTTCTTCAAATTCGATTAATAGGGCAGTTTTTGAATGTAGGGAATATAAGGATATAGATAGGACAAGATCAATGTTTGAGTACATCTTTAAAAATATGCGAATATTGGAAAATCTTTTTGAATTGCACAATTAGATCATTAAAGAAACTACCGTTCAAAATGTCAAGTTCGTTAGTATGTTGTGTAGTATTATAAAGATGTAGCGATCAGTGAGTGAGTAAGTGGTATTTGATATTTATATATTTGATATTTATATTATAGATAACCTATCAAAACGAATCAAACACCAGATAAAATAGTTTTCGTATGGATACTGAAAATTGTTGTACAAACATATTCATTTTACCTGCGCAAATATGAAAGTACGAAAAATAAAAACTGATTTTGTATTCTCATATAATTTAATATTATGTATAATGCACACAAACGTCGTTATTAAAACACACATATTTTGAGATTATAGTGTTATAATATTTTCCATTATTCAAGTACACCGTACACGTTTTTTTTACTACTACCCACGTGAACGTGAACATTAATCAGTAAGTTTAATACAACATCATGTTCCATATCGTAAGTACCTAGATGAAATTGATAAAGTGTACGGTATTTGGCCACATTCGGAAACTATCTATTACAATTAATAAAATAAACAGTTTACTAATTTAATAAACTAACAAGAAAATATAACTTAATATGATTTTCTCCATCGCGTTATCGTTATGATATTTATCGTTCTTAAGATATACCACGATGGCATAATACATTATATTATTATATTATATAGTTTTAGTTTCGCTATATTTATTTTCCTTAGAAGGCTTAATATTATACAATATTACAACAATTAAAACTCACATAACTAACTTTTTAATATTATACTAATTCATAACTACAGTGTGAAAATATACTGAATATATAATGTAAAATTTCGACAACGAATATTATAATATTTCAGTAAATTAATTACAAACATTTTTTTCTTTTTATAGGTACTCATATAGTCATTTATATGAATAATAAAAAATGTATTATTTTAAATTAATTTTTACAAAATATATAGTAGCTAGACATGGCATGTCTGGAATTCAAATATGATCGATGGATGGTAGGAGAAATGATAAACTAATTATGATTATGAACGTGATAAAATAAAATAATATAAACATTAAAAAATATAAAATACATGATACATTAATGTTTCTTTATAACGATATTAACTTAACTCATTTAAAATATTGCATAATTATTACATGTAATATTTTTTAAGCGTATTATCTGTATGTCGGGATTTTTAAAATATGAAATGCCCCATTGCTGTAGTACGGAAGTTTAGGAGTCATTATCTATCCTGACTAGTACCTACTTCACAAAGTCAAAAACCTCATACGAAACAATAAAGAATAAAATCAATTTTGTCTGATATTTTCTGTTTTTAGGGAGTTCCGAGTACTACGCAACTACATAATTTTCAATAGATACTTGATTGTATATTGTGCTGCAATTTCGATCGCTTTATAAAACGAGTGTAGGACAAATGAACATCAGCTAGTGATATAATTTTAAAACGTCTTAAATTACAATGTACATTCATGTGATGCCTACACACTATGACTGTGTATGTAATCATACAATTTTCGTATCTCTTCATATAATATATTCGATCGCCTGACGAGTGTCAGAAGTTGCAAAAATTCCGTTTATAATAGTTATTGCATGCTTTCCGGACGCGCCGTGGCTCAGTGATTTCGGTTATTGCGATCAAACACTTCGGCAACAAGCGAATAGCAACATTAATAATGATATTCCGTGTGCTTAATCGGAATTAGGACGGTGCCCTAGTGTCAAAAATAATATGAAAATAATGGTCATACAATTTAAACGTGTATAATATAACATATTATTATGTACGTACAATGTCATTCGTTACCAGCCGAGTGATGGCGAAAAAAGGACTGCAATTTAACTCGACCAAGACCAACTCGTTATCTCGTCGAAGGAGTGTTCGTCATTTACGAGAGTATATGTATATGCATGGCCTTGAATCAAAGTCGAACAACGCAATACGGATGCAAAAACAAAACTGTGTAATTTTTCGTTTCCGTATAAACGTGTGACGGTTTTTTTTCAACGCCATCCTTCCAACCGTATTTGTTTGGCAAAAAGGAGGAAATTGATTTCTTTATTGTTTTTATTATTCAATTTTCACGTCAATTAATGTGAAACCTCACTAACGAGAAAACACCCTCGTTATAGTACTTTATAATACGCTGTTATATACCGGACGAGTGTTTTCGGGGAATTTTCAAATTTTCGATTACTGTGTGTCACCGTTGAGTGGTCACTTACCGGTGTCCATCGTAAGGACAAAATAAATAAATAGGTAATAATATAGGTAGGTATTCACCGACAGAGTTGGGCGAAATGGTTACACAATCTATTTAAAATAAAAAATGTGAATGCGTTAAATTGTTATTTAAAATAGAGTATGCAAAATAAAGAATTTGTTTCTTTGATTCAAGATAGTAATAACGCAACCTTAAATTATTTTATTAATATATTATATAATACATGCTTTTTTCAATATTTTATAGTTAGTATTTTAAATACACTTAAATGGACTGTACCTATAACAGCTTTCACTATCGTAATGAATTTATTTTGATGCAAATGAGTACCTATTGGTGCAAAAGGGCATGGTTCACTTTTGGTGGAAAACCACACTTAAACTAAAATATTCAAATATTATGATATGAATTGATAATTATTAATTGTTTTAATAATTTGATGACTAGAAATTAATTACATATATTAGTAAAAAATAATAAAATTGATTAAATATAATTAATATCTCTTTAAAAAAACAATGACCTATTTACAATGAATATATTACAAAATACTATTTTAAAATGTAAAAACATATATTTATAATGCATTACCCATTTTGCAACCTCGGTATAAATACTCATACAATATTAGAATATAATATTGTCTGTGGTAAATGGTATTATAACAACGATTGTTCATGTTATTTTCGTATTAATTGATCGTTAACTCATAAGACTATATATGGTTACATATTTAATATTTACCCTATAACTTATCTACCTAAAAAATGTTTGTTTGGTCCATGGTCGTATGTAGTCATAATGACCCTGTTAATTGCATGACACGAGCTAATAATAAGGTATACTTAAATCGAGATTTTATCTACCGCAGGCGACATCAATTATAAGTAATTATGTATTTTGGCATTGTATTACAAAACGGCAGCAAAACGATTTACAAATTAGCATTTGGTTAAAATCGAATTTGTAACATGAAGTTGAGCCATTTTATTGTATCAGAGCCCAAAAATATAATGTACATGGTGGTAGGCAAGGGGGAGAATCTTGCCCCCCCCCCTCCCCCCAAAAAAAACAATGGTTGCCCTCTCTACAAATTAAGTTATGTACGTATAAACACACAACTCAACATCCATCATGGACCTTAGAACGGTGAGAATATAGGATAATGGTTAAATATACTTTTCGTTTGAATTTGATCAAAATTCCAACTTGAATTGTCAATAAAATACATAATATAATATATTGTATATATTTAAGTTAATGTATTGAAACAAACCAGGAAACTGGCGTTCAATTATCATGTCTTATAGCTATTATAATAGAAAATGTTGTACATTTTTAACTACAAAATAATTTACCAATTTTCGTTAGTTTGGTGAATTATATCAAAAATTGAATTTGAAAAGCTTGTAAAAAAAATAACAAGAACAGTTTAAATGGGATCTTATATTAAACTTTCAAACATTTTTACCACACTAGACTGTTTTTATCAACACATTAAAACAAAAGTTCCAACATTTAAAATGCCTATAAATAGATTAAAAGTTTAAATTGTATATTTTATTGTGTATGGAAAATTATAATTTAATTTATGCAGGTGGAATATTTCGAGTTTCTACAATCAATACTTTTTGAATTCACATTTTTGACCGAAATAACAAAACTCGTTTTCGTTATTTTATGTGTGAGCGTGAAATCCAATTTCATTAAAATTTAAACTTCAGACGCTCATAAAAAATAATTGTGGAATAACTTTTTTTTATGATTTCAGTAATAATATTTAATGAGGAATGGTATGTTAAATTTTAAAGCTTTTGACGGCATAAAAATTGCTTTCAATATTTTTTGATAATTGTTTTTAAAAATGTCTATAAATAGCTTAAAAACATTGAAAATAATTTTTTTAAATAGATACAATGTATAGAAAATGCTATAACAATAAACTGCTTTTCGTTTGTGAATTGTAACAAAAATACAAAAATTGATATTGTGTAAATTTTCAGTTTTTCAGTTTTATTTTTTTTTAATTTTCTCTATTAATAAAAGTAAGTAAAACTTTTTACTCAAGACCTTCTAAAGAACCAACTTAATGCAATTTTGTAAAAAAAAAAAACAATATTTAATTTGAAGATTTTAACAATTTTACTGATTCAAAAGGTGAAGATAGATTCAAACAAATTAAAAAAAAACATGCCTATAGATCATTAATAAATAAACATTCAATGCCTCTCTCAGAATTTAAAAATAGCAGTTAATATTTTTGGGAAAAGTTTTTGTTAATATAATATTTTTTTCTCATTTTATATTAATTCGCCACACATGTTTGAGATGGTTCGGCGCATACTGCGAATGAGCATTATTATTTGATAGTTTAAAATATGAGTTCGATAGTCTTAGCTCCATCGATTATTGTCAATAATTGCAGTATATATATACACACACACCGTGTATTTGTCGTCAACGGACGAGAGCTTATAATGTGAATGTAACTATGGTTTAAGATATCGTTAAAAAAAACTAGTTAAGCAATCATGTTGTATCTTTGTAAAATCGTAAAATATATTGTTTTCTTCTATAATTAATGAGATTTGTAACGTAAAAAGAAACACATTACATATTATACAATATGAATACATGTACATCCACACCTCGGCATATTATTAATACAGTAAAACCTGTCTTGTGTGGAATTGAACGGGACCAATAAAAATTTCCTTTTTAGGCAAATTTCCATACAACTGAATAAAAAGGAAAATTCCGTAATATAGAGTTATAATATTCCGCACGGTTAAGGTTGTAACATTTTCCGGCCAATAATAAGAAATATCTTAGGCTATACATATCATAGGCCTAAACTAAACAAATCTTTGAAGACATTATGAGAGCAAATACAACGATACGACACGGCAGGTAAACTACGACTACGGTGACAATAATAAGCGCTGATGTGAAGACATGTGCGAATCCAAGTGGGGGAGGCAAGGGGCCATGCCCTCCCCCCGTAGACTCTGGTGAATTGTCTATTATATCTAATTTCTGCAGCCGATAAAATGCATTGTTTCGCCGATAGCGTTTCGGCCGTATCCGTTTTTAATTTTATTTAAGATGTCCCCCCAGCAAAATAAATGTGGGTATTATAAATATTTTTGTTCATTTTATGATGTGTTTTTCCGTGTATATGAGGCGTATATTATGTTTTGGGGAACCAATAAATAGCTTTCCGTTTTACGTTAAACGGATTCCGTATTATCAAGGGTTCGGATAAGACAGGTTTCACTGCATTCAAAAGTGTATATAAGTTGATTTGATTTTTAGAGTTTGAAAAACTTCAGTACCTAATACACTATATAGTCAAGTATATAAAGATCAATACAGTATAATTGAATTATATTTACTAGATGTAGTAAACTTTTAAGTATTTACACATTGAACTGTACATAATAATATTATTGAATACCAGCATGAAGTAATGTTTTGTACTGCTCTAACGTCTAGAAGTCCGTAGATCATTAAACTTGCAATGCACATCTTAGAAATACTCACCTAATTCCTGTATATTTTTCGTTTGGCTTTCTTCAGTTTACTGCACTACAGAGTACCCATATTTTTACCATATTTTTATTGCACAATGTAAGTATATATACAATATTGTATATAGATGTTCCAAATAAATGGGATAATGGGTCGGCAGGGGATGGTATCTATACAGACCAGTCGCATAGTGTACATTATGATGTATATTCGGAATTGATTTGGATTTCGTGCGGAATCGGCCGATGTCGTTCCCAAAGGCGTCGTCACGTGCACAAAAGTACAATGAGGCACGCTGTTATCGGCGGCAGAAAAGAAGTTACACATTTAGACCTCGCCCCGATATAATATATCTTCAATGGACACGTGCAGTTAAGTTTAAAAAGCAATTTAATCAGCGGTCGAATTCAATTGCGGGACGAGTTGGAAACAGAGTAAAATTTAGTACATAATATATATAAGTACTTTTTTTGTAGGTATTTGCAGTAGTATTTTTACACACGTTCATAGGAATATATTACTTATATGCAAGAAATGCATGTATTATTATTGTATTATTATTTTTTATATTTATTTGTTTACTTATTTCTTCATACATTTCTTATTTTTTTTTTTTTTTTTAGTTTACATCCGAACTAGAAATAAAAAATGTAGTTTTCGCATTTCTCAAAAATCTAATATGTAGCCCAAAATGTGTAAACTTAATTTGAGTGATAATTTGAGTATATACAAACGTCTAGTGTATAATTTAGCACAAAGTTAGGCGGAAGGTGGGTACAGAAAGACAAACAAAGTATAAGTTGGTGCGTAGATGAGAATATCAAGTATAAGTTGATAAGCAACCGTACACCGTATACCTATATGAAGACAAACAATATACCGTAACCCTGTATGGTTACAATACATTACGTATAAATGTATAATAAATAATAATCATGCTTGCTGCAGTGCAAGTGCAGTGCAATGTAAATACAATATATGTACCTATACGTATTATTATATCACCACAGTACTCAATACATGCAATACTATGCAGTCGATTAATGAGTATCCTGCAGGCTCGGAAATGCCATTTGCAATTTTACTAATGTATATATAGGTGCACGTTGACAATTTTATAATTGTATATACCATGCGAAATTTGATAAAAACGCGTTTGTAGAGCCGTTTGAGAGTACCTACAAAACTGCAGAGCATACCCGGAACGCGCTTTGAAGAGAAAAATATTCGATGTATAGCATATACCTACCTATGTCCTATATATTATAACACACAATATAATACACGTTTATACATTATATAGTGTTATATTTATATATAATATTATACGTATATATTATAAAATATATATATATATATACATTATACATAAATTCGTATACATTATTGTTTTGAAAATGTTCAACGCGTATACGTTAATATAATAATAATATCCCGAATAACAACGAATAGTCTAAAAACAAATATACGGTTTTCGCGTTTTGTATGCGCACTGGCAAGTTAAAAACAAATTTCAAACTTTTATTAAAAACCGACGGAATGGTGCAGTAATATAAGCTGCCGATATAATATCATTATGACGTCGAGCGCGAAATGAAAATTTCAAACTTAAATGGATGTACATTTCACATAATTTAGTACAATATGCTTTCGCCGGGCTCTAATAACCTTCACGACTCGTGTGACCTGGGATTTAACTCATACGACTTATAATATTATGTGAATAAAAAAATAGGAAATCATTTCAAAAATGAATATTATTTCGAAAGTGCCGACAAGACCATGAAAATAATTATCGTGGTGGTGAAAATTATGTATACAATTCAAACATTGATCAAAACGTGTACTTACAATATTATTGTACACATTTTGTTCAATTATTCATTCAAAAGAGTAGGCTCACAAATATATAAATAATATATTTCGGAATTTAAATTTCACAACGGTTACAATATATGTACTAGCTTACAGCTCAGGTTTGCTATCTCCCGAATAAAATTATGTATTGATTTCAGAGTTATTATTATTTTCATTCCATGTATATTTATGTCATATATTATGCATATTATATGATTTCATAATCATCTCGCGATAACCAATTATAGGCACACAATATGACCAACTTTGAAAGTTTGTAATTATTGTACGGCGGTTATTTTTTTAATGTCAGTTTTTCTTAAAATAATATGATTATTCAAAAAGAAAATTCGATGAGCATGTATTGACTTGCGCGTCGTATAACATCGAATTCGGTCAGAAATATCGTACACGGAGGAATTTTTAAAGCCCACATTAAGTCATTCGTCGTCTATATAATTATCAATATCGGCTAGCATAGATGTACTATACGTGTTATAATATTATTATACATTATGCGTACCTATATATTATGATGTGATGTACCACGGATGTGAATCGTGGAATATATATATTTTTATTTTTATTTCTCGTCGCCGGACAGTATGTATAGTTACGTGTAGGTACGGAGAAAATCAGTCGATCGGGTGACTATATATATACCCATCGGATGTATACACGTAGAGTACATGTGCCCATAATACACAAACATAGGGACGATATTGTGTTCAATCAACCAGACTGAAAATATAATTCCGACGGCGAACCGCAAGGTTTACATCACGTATACCGTAGCTGTGGTATACGATAACCGTTCGGCGTGTGTGTGTATGTGGTGATTGCGTATGGTGATATCACGTGTGCCTATGACGTCGTGAACTACTGATTATTGAGAAGACTCGGGGTTCTCGTGCAGGACGAGTAATGCAATGTACGTATAGTGGCAGGTACGACGTTATATTATTTTAAGGAGGATGACTGCACTGTCTGCACCGCAGTCGCAGCGAAACTTCCTCGATGGTCTCTATTGCTTGTCATTTGTACGAGACCTACACACATTTTGAAGTTTGAAATGCCAGCCATTCCCTACAATATATATTATAACATACGTCTCATTTCCGCGTTACAAATGAAGTATGAAAAAAATAATATTAAATTCTTCCAGGATTGTACTTACATAGAAAGCCTAAAGAGAAGTTTAAATTTTCGATTTATTTTTCAGTGTATAGTATTGTGCGTATGAAAATGTATTGCATACGACGTATACTGCACGCAGTACAATAGACGGGATGTACTTCGGTGAGACACTCGTATTTTATAAATCTAGTTCCGGTGTTAAAATGTCAAATCCTCTTGATCAGACCCTGTAACAAATATATTATTAAGTATATAAGTCATTATTATGCCTAAACGAATAAAACCGACAGACAAAAAAATAAATAGGATCAGGTAGATTAAACCCCCCCCCCCCCAGTCATTGCGGTCACCCATAAAATGTGCACGTAGACAAATTTCCGCAAACGATGACTGCAGAGGGGAGATGTTCTATGGCTTTTCGCGTGCTATTAATTTCGTCTGGCGATGTATTATACGATATACAGAGTGATCCGTTCGACGTAAGACACTCATTATTATTTCAATAACTATTTTGAACATATAGCTTTTGGTATGATTTTAAGTAGTTAAAAAACGAAATTTTTCTTAAATAACGATCATTTTTACTATTTTTTTTATCGTTATGATTTTTTTTAATGACAACCTGAATTTTTTATTCCTCGTTTCAAAGCAGAATATATATATTTTTTTTGAGTACTATTTGGTACATAAAAATCTGATTTCGGACGGATATATAGTTTGATCTTTGATATGAGATAAAAGTTATAAATTTAAAGTTTAGATGAGCGCAGTGAAATTGTATAGGGGTAATCCGCAAAATGTTGGTCCACTACTCCGCTATCTAAATTTTAAATACTTTTAACTAATAAATTATAGGTGGGTCCGAAATTTGAATAGATCTAAATACTCCGAATATTATTGTGCTTAGGAATAGGAAAGCAAAAACATATTTTGTCATTCAAAAGGATAAAAAAAAACATTAAAACAATAACGGTAAAAAAATAATACAATAATACAATTTTTTCGAAAGTTGTTGTTTTGTTACGATGTACTATGACTATTGATATAATTTGTAATTAATAATGTGTATCATACGTTACACTGCGAATGAACTCGTACAATGTATAAAATTTAAAAATATATGCAAATTTATAAAGATAAAAAACAATGTCACTTGTTTGCAAAACACACAGTTTATCTACAAGTAATTCACTTAAGTATCTATACTTACCGACTTCCTATTATACGCATTATACTGCACTGGTACCTATTCACATCGTATGTTTGTATTGTAAATTTGTATATATTTTAATATTTGTGTTTATTAATAGCACGCCGTAGGTTTCACGTGCATACATGCAGCGCGGTCGTTGATTGTTTACTTCGAATGTGTCACGTGAAATTAGCATACAATTTTTTTTATTTTCGAGGGGATTTTGAAACTTTTCTAATTACTTTCCTCTGCAGACACTCCGCCACCCCGACGACGCGTTCCCTTGAACAGATGACGGGTATACTGTTTTATAAAACATTTTTTTTTTACTTTTGTATAAATTATCATCCCGTTTGCACTGGGCACAATGGAAAAATTCCACCGTCGTTATTAAATTATTATACTATACAACAATATAACGCGTATACAACTCTATTATTATGCTACAAGTTATAATGTTATCCCAATTATTCGAAAGTCGAAACCGTCAAAACGCTTTTTGCGGCATCGTATCTGCCGTGGTATATATTTTTATTTACAACAAACCGAAATCCGTCAAGTAATCTTTTTAATTGACTCGGATGGAAAAGAACCGCAGTACATAGTGTCGTTTATACTGAAACAATAAGTTTTTTAATAAAAGTTGTAGTCCAAAGTTTTCAAATGCAAAATAACAAAAAAAAAACAAACAAAAAACCTACCTATTTACTTATATATTTTAATGTTTATAACAACTCTTTCATATTATTTAATACATCGTTGAAAAATGATATCTACCATGCTAAAAAAAATCATTACTAATTAGTAATTAGTATAAAAATGTCTTGGGAGTTAGTAATATTATATTATATTCGTTTGAAAATACATCAATAAATGTCAAAATATAGAGGCCAAATAATATATTAATAATACCAATTATTATTATTACTATATAAAACACGCTTTTATAATAATTGTATACTAATTTATTCGTGTTTTTACGCTTTATTTTGTTTTAATTTATCATTTTGAGAGTCTCGTATTAACCTAACCTGTAGGGTATCCATCCTTTGAAGTTTAAACTGTTATTATATTACAATTACTTTTTAAATCGAGAAAAAGTTTGGTTTCTATAATTTATGTTAATTCTATTAATTTGAGAACTAAATTAAGGCATATTAAAAACCGTCTTTGAACCAACCTATAATGGCTAATAATAGTTTATTATGTGGATAGTATTGATTTCTTCACGTGGCTCGGTTTCCCAACGACAGTATACGTGTTTTCTATTATCCATTATCTATTATTATTATTTATTGAATTTCACTTCTAAACACTTTGAAATCGAATATTAATTATTTGTGGTCGTTTTACACGATTATATAATGTTACTGTTAATTTCGTTGATACCTGTTTAGTTATCAATGAAATAATTAAAACTGCATTAAGTAGTTTTCAAATAATAATAACTTTAAAAAAAACTATTTCACGTTACTTACAGTAGAAGTTTCGTTACAGGCTATACCCTGCAACACTGAATGCGATTATATTACACATATGGTCATATATACTCATTGTATAGTCATAACACATTTATACAGAATTTCAAAATAATCTTTCAATAAGGACCGTAACCTTTTTCATTGATTAAAATCTTTGTGACAATAGATATGCTATTTATACATTTTTGATTGATCGCCTTCAGAAATCTTTGACATTGCAGAAACCGGTGCGCGTATATAGTGTTCCCGTGATTCATGAATACAAAGGTATACTACTTTTTCGATTGAACCTATACTGTGACATTTGATGAAATGTGAATAATTCATTGTACCGATTGCTCCAAACAAATACAATAAGTACAATAATACAAATATTTTGTGCATTATAATATTATTATCATATAATATTGTATTAAAACGCATATCTACGAATTTTAAATTGTATGTAGGTAACCCAAAATGCAACAAAGTTATAATAATAACTAGTTTATTGCAATATTAACAATTTTTCAATAAAAATTGCATTTAGGTATACAATATTGCAGCACCCCCGGTAAGCAAAAGCTTGTGCTAGGGGAGCAGTTCTCGAAAATATAGATATGAGAAAAATATGATATAATAAAGTACAGTTTTGAATAAATATAAAATATATTATGTAGAGATAAATACATTACATATCAATAGAAAGAATTATTCCGTTTTAAAGTATCGTCTTTAGCAAAAATAAATTAATATACAATTTAATAGATTAATATAGCTAACAGAATAATGTAAAAATTCAGAAAAGACGAATTAATATGAGTGACATCACAAAATGTAAAATATAATCAGATATATATATATATTATAATATGTACGTTGAACACACAACACGCACGTGCAGTGTGAGAGATTACTAATACATCTAATATGTATCCCACTACTTAACATTATTGGAAAAAAAAATAATATATCTGTGTACACAAACCCGACGTATCATTTTTAATCATTTTTCAGTTTCATGGGAAGCTACATTTTACCTAATGAACCGTCCGACAGGAAACATTAAATTATACGGTCGAAATATCCCAAAAAACACGGTTTCCCTTTACACCTTTTATGTGCGTGGGGTAAAGAGAAGTGGGCGCGCAAGCCAACCCCCATAACTAACACACATTTCGTGATGCACCTGTACCTATATATATATTATATGCCTACCAGGATGACGTGCCTATATAATATATATAGATATAAATCCATTGATAAGATTTTAGATTTATGCGTCTCATTATGTTATTATTATTATTAGGCTTTCTTAAAACTCTTACCGTGTCATTGTGTCAATGAGATAATAATAAATTACCAAGTTTTATTTGTATTCGATAAGATATCTCAATACCTATATATGTATAAAATGTATTACTCATACGGGCTGAACGGAAAGTACAAAACGGCGACGACATAACGATGACGTCGGGCGAATACTGCTGCAGGGTGTCTGTCCCAGTCGTTATTATTATTATTATTATACTTTTTTTGATTCCATATTTTTTGAAGACAATGTGCTCTGGGTGAACACTTGACATACTTTTTTGTTTACCTGAACTGAAAAAAATGAAACTATCGTTTCGATCATGGTTAAACTGGTCTGCAGAGGTATCCTTCGACCATCTATGTAATATTAGTTAATATGTGTAAATGTCTTAAAAGTTTAATTACTTATTTTTTTATTTAAGAAAATGTATCGAAAAATTACAACTATATATTATTAAAAAGCCACAATTCATTACGACCAATATATTTTACCACTGAGTAAACGCAAGATATACTCAAAAAATAATATTATTATAAATAGACCTAAAAAATACATCTTGATATTTTGAAATAATTGAAACAAAATTATGTAAAAAAATAATACATCCTACAATTGTCATAATAAACCTACTAATAAAATTATTAAAAAACAAAAAAAACATTTTGAAATGGTTGTTGGAATTTCCTGATGAATAAATAATGTTATAAAGATAATACTGTATTTATTTACTTTAATCAAAAATAATTTAATTTGAATCGTGTATACAAAATAAAAGTGTTATTTTTTATATAGGTTTATATATAATTTGTTTTATAACTCCTAGGCCCCCACACGGGTTTTCATACACGGTATAAATTTATTTAAAATTCTAGTTCAAGAAATATAGAAATATACATGATATTATTATAATGAATTATTATAAAACCAATTTTTAATTTACATTTTATGTGTGAATAATTTGAACAGATTAGTATTTCTCTTTGAGTCACATTTGGAGACCTTAAGCCGACTTGTGAAAAAGACGTGATTGAAGCTTTTTTGGTGCTAACGAATGGTTTGTCATGAATTAATCATTAATAATTTTATAATAGTAATATTCAGATTGTTAATCTACTACAATACTTACCCGCGTTAAAGTTTACAAAGTTGGCGGATGGAAGAAAGAAGCATAAGTTTACATATACCAACCCCTGCAGTAAGCGTAGGGTGTGAACGAGTAGGAAAAACACAGCAGCGAGACGCACTGTATTAAACTCACGTTTGATTCGGTCCAAAGATCGTCGTATTTCAATATAATATGACCGATAAATTTTTTATTTGAAAAGTTTTAGTCGTTATTCGGGCAGCAGTGCCTACCTATATTATGCAATATTATTTAGAGGAAGGTAGAAAATAAAATTTTGTGTTTATTCCACTTAAACAATGGCGTCGACTCTGTAAGTCTTTCGACCTTTCGAGAGCATAATATTAAAATACACGACGATAAATTCAGTCGATTCACTCTCGAACAAGACGTGGTGCTCTCTCTTTCTCTGTTTTCATTATATATTATATCAACCCCGGTACGTAATATATTTTGTATAAAATTATGTGTTAAAACTTTTTAAATAAAATATATATTTTACCGTTAATTTATACGAGCATATTATATCATATAATTCCTACCTAAATATGCCTCGTGAATGCGCCGAGTTTTGAAATCATGTTTCGCCCCATAACTCGTGATTATCTCTTGCCGAAACACATTATGTGAACGTGAACATAATATATAACTTAATAATTGACGCATTATAGAAAAGATGCGGAAAATGGCGAGAAAACGTCCCCGTTTTATAAACCATACTACTATATTTTTTTTTTTTTGTTTTTTATTATTTATTTTTTTATTGTAGTTCCAAACATTCAGTTTCTCGTCAATATAATATAATAGTGCATTAATATACAATTACTATTTTCATGTAATATTATCCGCCTATAGGTATATTTTTATTTAACTGTCGAGCCGTTTAGTACTAAAAGTTGTAGAAATAATAATAATAAAAAAAATATAACTATTTAGTATTTAATATATATTCTTACGTCATGTAAAATATATGACGATTACCTTTGTATATATATATATTATTAAACGCTTATTATTTCATGGTGGTTTTTCTAACGACGTTTTTTTGACGGTTACAAAACAATAAGAAACCGGATTTTAATTTTAAAAAGTAAAAAAAAATGTTTAAATTTAACTGTATAATATAATATGTTTATGAAGACGCCAGACGGTGCAGTTTAACAGCGTTTTACATAAACTAATATTATGCATTTTCGGTGATGGTCTCCGGGGGCCGATTTCGCGTTAATAACTACCATATTATATAATATATTATTTATTTAATTTTCATCGTGTCACCAGAACGGTATTTTAAAACGGACATTTCGATTTGATAGTTATGACGTGTTACCGTATCACACTTGTGCAGTGCCACGGGAATTATTAGTCATAAATGGTAATTTAAAACACATTAACTACGACGCGTCGCGTGGAATTCGGAAGGAAACTGTCGACCACGCGACGATAATATTGTTATTAGTTAATCATTAGTCATATAAAACTAAGTGGTTATGACATACGAACCATATATATGATTATCAATCGAACTGTCGTAATACTACGGATGTGACTCATTGACTCATCATATATTATTACTACGATAT
The DNA here is from genome assembly GCF_001856785.1 of Myzus persicae. Classification (NCBI taxonomy): domain Eukaryota; kingdom Metazoa; phylum Arthropoda; class Insecta; order Hemiptera; family Aphididae; genus Myzus; species Myzus persicae. The sequence goes on from NW_019103991.1 coordinate 25,464, forward strand.
CACTGTTACGGTTATTTTTAATTATTACTACTGTTCGATATTGTATAGCATAATATAGACAATGGAGGTACGAATTAGGCGCCTATTTTTATAATGTCGTTTATCGAACCGAGGCCATTATTATTCTTTAACGAATAACGAAGCAATGCAATGAAGATCAGGGAATGAACTTATATGCCAAACTAATAATTATTATACATTATATTATATTATTATTATTATGTAATGCATATTATGTATAAGATAGCCTAATAGTATGCTGCGTGCTACTATCCTCGATATTTCAGGTCATGTTTATTATTTTTGTTTTTGTTCTACGCTGCAATTATTATTGTGACTTTTATTACAGATTGTATATTAAGATCCGATAAATTAAAAAAATAAAATAAATTTTAATAGATGATTAAAACATTTAAAACACATAGCCAAATGAAATATAAATTTATCAAATTTACCCGTTATTCGACGTAAAAAACCATTTGCCAATACATCGTTCATGCGGTATGATTAATTTATCGTGAAAATATTTTATTTTATTATTTGAATTGAAAACAAAAGAAAAAATAGTATAAAGCTGATAGAAATTTGTGCAATAATATAACAGGTACCCTGTTTATCATTCGCATAGAGCATAGATGATATTGCCTAGTTAACGATAAATAATCACTCTGTACACATAATATCATATTGTTTGTCTAGTGTATGTAGGTATATACGGTATAAAACGTAATAAATATCTGTTTCGACAGAATTACCGGGCTGATCTCGCACCGGAAGCACATCACCCGGCTCACGAGAATGATTTTTAGCCTTCGGGCGTTTGCAATTTCTCGTGTGTTATAATATAAAAAATATACACGTTCTAATACGTATACATGTAGGTATATGTTTAAATATTATTATTACAGTGCGCATTTTTATATTCCATTGTCTGCACATTAAACGGCCGCGGCAGAAGGGTGGAAGTCGTCTGCAGCGACGGTTGAAAGAATGAAAAAAAAAACCGTTAAAAACGTACATCGTCGTTTATCTTCGACATGTGCCAGTCGCGTACTATCTACCGGCCATCACACACACACACACACACACACACACACACACACACACACACACACACACACACACACACCCTCACTCACACACACACGCACACACACGCACACCCTCACTCACACACACCTACACAAAAGCGATTGTCGCCGGTGGAACGAAACGGAGAAACGGACGGGTAGGTGGGCGTCATACGATGATAATGATTCGGCGTTTAGCGACGGTGTGTGTATTGTTGTTGCGAGGGTTGGCGAATGTGCCGAAAAACCGCGTACGAATCGGACGGCGTCCGGACACCTGGAAGAATACGAGAAAATAATAATATTATGTCGAAAACGATGTTTTTAAGCGACAGCGATAAATATATTTTCATAAACGGTAGGTGCTATACGGTGTGAGTGCGGAACACGATCCGAGTCCGGCGACGAACAATAACACGACGGTGTAGGCAATAATAGTATACGAGACGCTACGTTTTCTTTTTCGTGCATGCGCGCGCGCACCCCGGTCGAGTAGGCGGCGGCGGTGTACCGTCACCACCACCACCACCACCACCGTCACCGTCACCATCACCATCACCATCACCGCCGCCATCGTCATCTCCGTCATCATTATCGTCGTCGTCATCGTCCATTGTCGACGGTCCGCCAGTTGTACCCACACGATAATAATATACACGTTTACCTGGTCCCCCACCACTCTCCGGGGGACGACTGCACACACGCACACGCACACGCACAACTCGGTGTGTACAAAAAGAGGAGATGGCGTGTCGTGTGCGTGTGCGTGTGCGTGCGTATAATAACGTACGACGACGTCACGGACCGACGGGAATGCGGTCGTCAGGTAGGGCACACAACCGGTGAGTTCCTGTTGCCGTCGGACGACTCGAGTGGGGGGAAAACGTTCGACGACGCGAGCGCCGGCCAGCCGCGGACGCCCGCTCAGTCAGTTTTTGATACCGGTTCGTCTCGCCGTCCGTCGTGTGTCCCGCGCTCGAGTGTACCGTACCTGCGTGTTCCGTCCGTGTGATCCGTGCTCGTGATGTCTTGTTCGCGTCGTCGACGTGCGTGATCCATACGATTTCCGGCGAATAGTGCGCGGGTGAAATAGTACATATTTTTAACTCTTGTTCCGGGGTTTTCGTGCACAGTGTCGACATGTCGTCGTCGTCGCAGTTGTAATAATATTTCGCAGTGCCCGGACAGTTGTCGAAAAGTGCGCGTCGCGTATAACAATAATATTATTATTGCAGTAATCAAATTAATTCTTGTTCGTGCGGTTTAGTGCGAAAATGTGGTGGTTTAGCGGCAATCGCGGTTCGCGGTTCTTGGCCGCGGCGGCGTTGCTGGCGCTGGCGGTGCCATCCGCGGTCCGGTCGTTCGAGGGCTGTCCGGCCGTGTGCTCTTGCAAGTGGAAAGGTGGCCGACGGACGGTCGAGTGCGCCGACCGCGCGCTCATCACCGTCCCGACGGGCGTAGATCCGGAAACCCAGGTGTTGGACCTGTCCGGAAACAATCTGCAGATCTTGCCCAACGAGACTTTTTACAAGGCAGGTCTGGTCAACCTGCAAAAAGCGTACCTGCGCAACTGCCGCATCGGGCAGATCGACGAGAGTGCGTTCCGCGGTCTGACCAATTTGATCGAGCTGGATCTGTCCAACAACATGCTCACTTCAGTGCCGTCGTACGTGTTCCGGGACGTGCCGTACCTCCGCGACCTGTCCGTGGCCGGTAACCCCATACAGAAGATCGAGGCGCATGCCTTTTCCGGCTGTCCGTCCGTCGTCAAGGTGGACGCGTCCCACTGCGGACTTCAGTCCGTGGCCGGTCTCGCGTTCGACGGCGTCGTCAGGCTGGAGACGCTCCGCATCAACGGCAACCGGCTGACCGAGCTGTCGGCCACCGTGCTCGAGTCGCTCAACAAACTCCGGTCCGTCGAACTGCATGACAACCCGTGGGTGTGCGACTGTCACCTGCGACCCATGAAGCTGTGGCTGGCCGGCAACAACGTGCCGTACAGCCAACCGGCCCTGTGCTCGGGCGGTCCCGACAGGCTGTCCGGCAAACCGCTTACCGAGCTGGACGTGGAGGACTTCGACTGCCGACCGGACGTGCGCGCCGAGTCCCGGTACGTCGAGGTAACCGAGGGCCACAACGTGACGGTCCGGTGTCGCGTCGAGCCCGGTTCGATGGCGCACATCGCGTGGTACCTCAACGGCCGCAGATTGCAGGGCGCCGGTACGCCGGCCGTCGGGTATCCGGGCGCCGCGTCCGCTAACCCGCGCATGTTCGTCGTGGACGGCGTGGACGAGGAGGACGGCGGTCGTCGTAGCGAGATGACGCTGACGGACGTGAGGAGAGAAGACGCGGGCCAATACTCGTGTCTGGCCGAGAACCGAGCCGGCAACTCCGAGGCCAATTTCACAGTTTACGTGAGCGACCGGCCATCCGTCATCATGTCGACGTTCGGTTCTGCGCACGTGAACGGCGTGGCCGCCGCCATGGCCGCGCTCATCGTGTTCATACTGGTGTTGATCGCATTGACCGTGATGCGGATCCGGCGGTCCGGATATCCGGCCGACACCAAGCCAACGGAAGTGGCCGGAAACCGCGGTGGCGGCGGTAGCGGCAAGCCCAACACCGGTTCGATGGCCATGCACGGTGGTGGAGCGACGATGGGACGGGGCGGGGGAGGATACGGAAACGGTGGCATGTTGACCAGCGGCGGCAAGACCAACCCCGCGCTGGACATATCGTCCGTGATCGAGCGGAACTACGATCCGGACCTGGAACCCGGGCTAGGATCCGTCTGCACGCCCACGGGATCATATCACGTAGCCGGACTTGACCTGATACACGACCACGACGCTTCCAGGCTGGAGATGTGTGATTCGCCGATGTCCTCGACCGCCAAACCTCCACCATCGTATTACAGCGGAGGCAGGACCGTGTCCAGTGGCGGAAACGTGCGCCCTTACGACGACCGGACGCCGATCATCGGCACCGGAAGTGCAGGAGACGCGTATAGCGTGGGCACCGGATCCGACGAAGTTTTCTCGTACAACAGCCAGCAGCAGTTGCACTACGGCGGCGGTAGTCATTACGGTCATCATCAACAACAACAACAACAAGCCATCGGCGGCGGTAGCGTCAACAGCGATTACCCGGCCGACTACGGTCTGCCGATCTTACCGACCGGTCATCACCTCAATCAGTCTTCGACCAACGTCTCTCAGTACGGCCATCATCCGCAGCAGCACCCCCAACAACAACAACAACTACAACAACACCAACAACAACCACAACACCATCAGTTTTACAACAACAACCAACACCAACATCATCAGCATCAGCCGCAGCAGCAACAGGAATACGTCCAACAACAGCAGGAAGCGTCGCAGCAACCGTCGGTGAAGACCCTGCGGGTGTGGCAGAGGGGCGTACCCGTGTTGCCCACCACGCCGTCCCTGCAGAGGTTTGCCAACAGGACTTCGCCCACCACGCCCGGCACCGACGTCTGAGGGTAGAACTCGACCCGGGATCGTCGTTATCCTTCCGACACCTGTAGTACACCGTATATAATTAATCTTGTTGTACCGTTGCTTTAGTTTTATTTATAACGGCGCGTTTCGTTCCTTTCCGCGTTACTTTTCTACGAATTTTGTTGTTGTTGTTGTTATGTTATTTTTAATTACGTGCTCGGCGTGTGACGCTACTGCGATGACCCGAAACGGACGATTTTTTCCATCCCGGTAACACCTGCGGAGTGGCGACCAAAATCCATGGCCGACCATCGACAGAGCGATCTTTTTCAAATCGTCTGCGTACAGTAAAAAAACAAAGTACCTTTTTTCGGTAATAAAAACTCCGACCGGTTACCTGTGTATAGGCTCGTTTTTTTTTTTGTTTTCGAGAAAAAAATTATCTTCCTACTTTTTCGAAAACCAAAACGAAACGGAAAAAACCGGCCGTGAGATCTCATTCGTTACGGAGACTCGCGTCATGCCCAATGTTGTTCCTCTTGTACATTATTGTAATAGCTGATGTATATATAAAAAATATTATATTATATTATTGTAGGCACGACGGCGTGATGTACCTATATAATATATTATTACTATATCACGCCGTAAACGAGTTATGTGTAAGTATATAACGCGTATAGGCATTATGATTCCCCCCCCCCAAAATATGGCTGTGATGATGCGGTTTGTTTTTTGCTCGACGGCGACAAAGAAAAACCTATTTTATTTTTTATCATTATTATCGTTATGATTATTATTTTATTTTATTTTTTTAAATTACCTCTGTAAGATAAAAATGTTAAAAACAATAATAAAAAAAAATAATATTATTCCGTAATGCAAACGACTACTATGTAGGTACGGAGACGACGGTGACGATATTATATTACATAGGCGCACGCACGACGCATAGCTGAAATACCAAATCAAACATTATTATAATTATTGCAGTTTTATTAATATATTTTTTTTTTATATTATGTATAAATAGTTATAAAATATAATATCCCCAGTGTCCGCGGCCTGCGCCAAAATTCCCGTCGCCCGGCGTCGTAGACTATAATATAATATTACGCATTGTCACTACTATATATTGTTATATCATATTATATTATTATGAAGATTACCTATGATTTTAATTTTTGTAATATCTCCATTTTCTAGTATTATCGTTGTTACGTGTATATAATATATTAATAAGGAATATTATTTATTTGTCGCTTGTGTAGATATAAATGTTTAATATTAAGCGAATTGTACCTACGTTTTTTTTTTCTAATTTTGATGAACTACAATTTCATCGTTTAGTCGTCGACCCAATACAATATTATAATATTATGATACATAAAATACGAATTATACGTTAAGACACAATAATTTATTATATCCGACGTTTTTTTATTTGAATATACGATTATTATTTTTCAATACACCTATTATGCCTGTACCGAACATTTTACCACGCGCATGCGTAGTCGTATACCGTTTTCCCGGCGGCGTAGGTACCATTATATTGACGTGATCTATCGATCTGTGCGGTATCATTGGTATCCTATCTATACGGTTATCGCACACATCTCATGGTTGTTTCGCCGCTGCAGTTCTCCTTGACACGTGGCGGTGACGTTTTATGGACCGCATCTCCGCGTGAAAGTTCGAAGGATGAGCAGCCAAACAGAGAGAGAGAGAGAGAGAGAGAGAGAGAGACACACGTTCGTTGTAATTATTTTTTCTTCGGTCGTTACGCCGACGACGTGCGGCACAGCAAGCGGGAGAACGGTGTTTTTCCTCCGTTCTCTTCTCTCGTCTCTCATAAAATATAATAATGCAATATCATGTGCCGGGTCCACAGCACTGCAGGACGAGAAAATAAAACAAAACGTCGTAAACACACGACTTTTCCCTACGCGCGTACGGGCTTATATACGATCTATATAATTATTGTTTTTCGAAACACCCGGCTGCAGCGGCGGCGTGGACCCGGCGTCATAATAATGTGTTATTACTAGGGCGCGGATTTTAATGCCCTAAAAAAAACCTAAAAATGCCTTAGAAAAAATGCAATTATGACCTAAAAAGTCCAATTGACGACGTAAAAAAATGTACTAAAAATGTGAAAAACGATGTAAAAAAATGCACAACATTATTTTTATTTTATTAAAATTTAATTAATGACATAAAAAAAATAGAATATTTAGAAGATAGCAACAATAGAAATAGCTGATTAGAACGATATGTAAGTATAAAACTATATTTCGTTGAAAAACGGAAATTCTGTCCACTGACAGGACTATTAATAGTGTGGCTAGTCCCACTATGTACACTATACACACGTAGTCCGTTTTATTGTTATCGTCGTCAACTATTATCATTTACCACAATTCATATTATATGAAACAGGCGATAAAGTGTAGTTTTCAATAATTTTGACAAAAAATGCAAAATAATAATTGAATTACACGAATCTACACCACTTGAAACGCATTTTTGCCAAACCGAGCATTGCGTAAGGATTTAGGAAAAAAAATACATTTTGCATTGAAATCCGCGCCCTAGTTATTACATTGTTTTATATCGCACACACGGCGGGTATGGGGCCCAGGCCCAGGGAGTCGCGTATTCGCGTGCGTGTCTCGTTTGATATACCTATTACGATATTATGAGCGAGTTTTATAGTCTCTCGCGTTATAACATATTAATATATTGCTTCGTGTTCGAGCGAAAACTCTCTGGGACGAACGACGGCGACGACGAAGAGCTGGCAGACGGACACGGAGCGAATAATATATAATGCGATGGTAAGGGGAAAAAATCCGATGCTCCGCCGACGAAATCTTCCAAACGGTTACGGACAGGTACACAGACAATCGTATTATATATAGGTACAGAAAACGGCATTGGGTTATATAGCTGCCGGTGTGTATGATGTCGAAGCCACCACAATGACAAAAAAAAAAAAAAAGTTGTATATTATTACACGCAGATGGGAGGGCTCACGGTTTTTTTTTTTTTTCATTCTTTCTTCGGCCGTTCACGATTCTTTATTCCTCCACCCCTCCGCCCACGTATACCTTCTTCGCCGTCGTCGTATACCTATATACAATAATATTATGTATACCTACCTGTAGCCGCACACCTGGTACCGATTATCCGAAATCTCGACGCGGCGGTTTATACGCATCTCTTTTTCTTTTTTTTTTTTCGGTTTCCGACTCTCTCTCTCCCTCTCACGATTTCGACCCATCTCCCCCATCTGTATCTCTCCCCCTCTCTCCGCGTCCGACTGTCTCTCTTCTACCGACGGCGGTTGTGCCTAAAGCATTGTACAGGTACAATAATTCCTATATAGTACGCTGCAGTGAAACTCCGTCGCGTCGGTCGGGTTTCTTTTGTACGCGCTCGTACACGCGTGTATATTAAAGAGGAATATTCGTACACAAAATATACACGCGTATACGACACACACACGCACACCCGTATTTGTAATAACAATGCAGTTCGTGTGTGTGCGTACGAGGACCTGTGCCCCGTCGTAGACACCTGGCCCTGGCGGTCCGCGGTTCGTTTCGCAGTCGATTTCGGAGGGGCTGCAGCTTCTTATTATTGTGCTCCGAGAAACCCTTTGAACGCGACGGCGGCGGTAGTTTTTCCTAGTCAAACGACAGTGTGTTCGTCTTCGACCTCGACGATATAACATCGTATTGTATCGTTATTTGTTTGTCTTTTGTGAAACGTTTTGGGGTCGAGACAAAACGCAAAATGCTCGCCGAACAGGGTAAACAAAATCGCGAGAGCGCCGCTCGCTCTCGGCGGTACCCATCATGTGCGTATTATTCGTTGTAAAATGGTCTCACGTCGTCGTCGCACATTGTGCACTGAGCACACACTATTATCAAACCGTATTGTATATACTATTATATGATAAATAATAATGTATTGTGTGCGTGTGAGACGGCGGACCTTCGTGGCTTTTGGCTACCACTTTCGTATTTGACGAGACAAACCGCGTTAAATGTGCATCGTACAGCGGGTGGGTACGATTGATGAAAACTGATATATGTAGGTATAGAGCAATCCTCGACATTTTCACACGATGGCGACGACGCAGAAACGCACACGGCGCAGGTAGGTATGATATTATAATATGCAGTATGTTATGATATAACGCGCGCAATAGGGAAAATTGAAATATTGTTTTCCTCTCGCATAGTCGCATGTAGTGCACCAGCGTGTGTTTGAATAGGTGTTTTCGGCACGAAATACAAGCAGTTTATATAATATGGTCATACATTACACACACACACACACACACACACACACACACACACACACTCTCTTTCGTTTAATATTATAAATGCGTATTCGCTAGTTTGCTACGTATAGTTTTTGGTACCCATGTTAGATTACGTATTGTGACTCGTATTGCGTTTTAAGAGAATTGCTTTTTTATGTTTCCTTATACGCGATATATTGTCCGGAACGTCATTGCAAGTGGCCAATTAATAAAAATAAAAAAACCCGACGTGTGCGCGTTTTGAGAATACATATTATAATATTGAAAAAAATCTCCTGCTGGTCCCCATATACATACGTATAATATGTAGGTACATAGCCGTACAATAATATTATTTATTAAGTACGTTTCAGTGACGTTAAAAATAAAATAATAAATTATAATGATATTTTATACGTCCCGTGTCTGCCCAGTAATGATAATAATACATTTTTTTTCGTTTTTCTTTATCACAATTTTCCTGACATTAATCGACTAAACGTAGGTGTATAGATTTAAAATGTCTTACATTTTTACATCACACATAATTGCTTACGTCGCTTACGAGATTACCGGCTAAAAGTTGAATAAAGCGCCATAATATATTCATACGCTATTTTAACATTATTTGTATTATTTTCAATGTACGCGATTTGTTACTTTATATGAATAATGTATAATAATTAGTAAATATTGAACTGCAAAATCGAAAGAAATGTACAATAATACTATGCGTTGAGTCGGTGACACCGGATTTTTATGCTATGGACGGCAATGTACGATAATAATGTCGTCGTACCATCATAATATTCATAATATGCCTACATTTATACTCGAAAATTACAATTTGCACAGCACACTACAGAGCGTTTATTATTATTATTATTATTATTAAAGTGGCGGCGTTTGTGTCTCGTTCAACCTGCATGTGATGATGGATACCCGGTATAGGTGCCCCACTTGTTTGCACTGTCTCGTAATGTGATGACAATAATTATGTTGTACCTAGAAAAACCTAAAAAAAAACTGCCGACGACGATAATAATATTATAACGAACCGCCGCCGCGGATGTGCCCCAACCGGCGTCGGCTTGTGTGTGTTTTTTAAAATTATATTTTGTTCGTGCACGCCGTGTTTACGTTTTGATTGTTATTGTTGCATTCGGTGTACCTAGGTATACCGACTCGGTTGGTTATACCTAGGTATATATAATGTATGACGTGAACCCGACAGCAGCTGTACAGCGAGCCCGACCGACTCGAAATCTCCGGGTTGATCTTTATAACGAGCGGCGTCTTCCGTCGAAATTAAATTGCTCTCCGGTAAAAAAAGAATCGGAAAAAAAAAATGAAAAATCGTAACCATAATTTAATAATATAGGCGACGATAACATCGCTGGACGTCGGGGTGTTTTTTTTTCGTCGCCAGTTTTCTAAAATACGACGCATAATAATGTATTTTACCCGTGATCATAAAAAATGCATTCTGTCGCACAACGAAAATCGTTCGCAATTTTTCGGATGGCATTGATACGTTTTCGGAGCGCTTCATATCGGTCACGGACCACGGCGGTATTATATAATATTATAGAACCGCTTTCGGTGTATAATATTGGTACCATATTTGGAGTTGTGGACATTCAGTCGCGCTCGGAGTGATTTTTTGTGAGCCACTAATGTGCGTTGGGGATATTACCCTTTTGGCCGTATAGGAATAAAGCAACGTATTTGTTTTCGCTTGTTATGTGTTTCTAAGCGAGTAATGAGTACGATACAAAGTGCGTTATGCCGAGAGGTCATTTTTATTGCGCGACAGGCAATAATGACAAATATTTATAGATTTATCAAATAACTGTAAAATTTATCAGTGAATTGTTCTTCCATAAAATGTCAGTTTTGCTATCGACCATTGGAGTCCAACCTGGAGTCATTACATTAGTGGTATTCAACTTATCACTTATCACGTGTAATATATAACGTTAAACGAATATAGAATAATATGATTGTTCGTTGGTAACATACCTACTACACAGTTAGTGTTTCAAGTTCAAAATACAAAAAATAACACTAAATCAAAATGATATTATAATAAACGAAAATATTCACAATGTTCATCGACAATTGTATTTGATAAGCGAGATATTTACAAACAACTTAGGACGTCACTATTGCAGTTGAAATAATATTTTTGGAATTGGTACATATAAAATGTGTTACATTATATTGGAATTTCGAGTCAACAAATTTAAATCAATGTAGTATACAATTGTTGGTTAAATAGGTACCTAAAAATAGTAATGCGTTTTAAATCACACCAGCGGAATTCACGGACAGTGCCAACGACAAAATGGGAAATGTATAATTCATATAAAAGATAAGTAACAATATTTAAAATTCTTTTACTTTCCCAGTCCCAACCAAACGAAATATAACATTTTACTCTGTGTAGGTAATATAATGAAATATAATAATGCTTTTACTTGTGAGACGTCGTCGGGGATTAAGTCGCCGAGCACGTTTCGTCGCAACTAGTTTAATACCGGCGGGAACGAGTGAATTTTGGAATTTGATTTTCGTCATCAAAATATACAAAGTAGGTACGTCCACTGCACACAATTCAATTATAATAATGACCTGCATACCCACAATATTATATTATATTATTATCGTCGCTTGTACGTACCTGCCTACGTAATATTATTATTTTGTGCATTACGATTATAGGGTTATATTATACGGAGATCAGTATATACTCTGTAGGAGCGAGATTTGTCGGCCCTCGTAGAGATTAAGATTAGTAAAAAAAAAAATATATATTTCATATAAACCTATTACGTGTCCGTAATATTACATGGTCTTATTACAGTTGGAATATAATATCATATTTTTGTACCCATTATTATTATCTTCGTCGTCGCCGCCGCCACCGCAGTCAGAGATTTGGACTTAAGTTTAATATGAATTACAGTGTGTGTGTGTGTGTGTGTGTGTGTGTGTGTGTGGGTACTGCAGGACGTGAGGATTTAAAATTTTAAACGAAACGAATTACGCGCGTCAAGTCTGTTATCGACTAAGACCGATCTAACCCGGCTGGCGGGTCCCATACACAAGTCTAATATTATAATATACCTATGTGCATATATTATTATTATTATTATTATTATTATTATTATTATTATTACTATCGTGTATTTGACGAACGGATAAGCTACACAATAGTCGGCGTAAAACTATTGTGTACCAAATATTTTTATTATTATTACTCGCTCCAGCTGCTGCTTAGCCCCGCGGGAGCTTGTTCACGTTTCCGACTTATATTTGGACGAGACGTATGCGCGTACGATAAGGTGTATATTATTGCAGTTCTCTTTATTATTATTATTATTATTATTATTATTAATCTTGCCGTGTATTCGAGTTTTTCTTCATCTGGTCGAATTCCGATCAATGTTAGCGTATAATATATAACGTCATATTGTTTCACTCACGTGCAAAAACTCGTGAAATTTGACCGACACCGTGTTTGGTTTTACGTGCACTGATAACAATATAATAATTGTGCTGTAAGAAAACTAATATTATTTCGATAAAAATTTGTGTATGACGTATGTCACTTTGCAGTAATGGTATGAACCCGATAAGCTTGAGTCATCGTTTATTTAATATTATATAATATTTGTGCGACATTTGTCCGTCAACGGATATTGATAAATTGATATTAAATTATTACAGTGTTGTGTACAATATATATTATAATATAATATTTGTATTTTTAAATTAGTGATTACGATATCATTACCTAGTACAACCGTTATAACTGTTACCAGCAATGAAAATAATACTGGGCAATTACACATTTAGTGGGATTCTATAATTTAACGGATGAAAATAAAATTTAACACGATGTCAAACTGCATTTATTTGATACCTACGTAAAAGTTAAGAAAACGAAATTTTGAAGAAAATATAAACGATGGACGTATTAAGAGTTTAATATGTGTGGGTAGATAAAGATAGTAAAGGGTTTTACGTATTGGACGTAAAGCGTTAGCTTTCATAATGATGGAATAAGATGTATACACATATGTACCTGACTACATGTTTGATTAAATGGAACTTATGCTGTGAGGCATGAATTAGCTATATTATGTATACAGAAATATCGAATTATAAAAAGTACCTAAATAAAGGACGGGGACAGTTGATTTTACCAGAGTTGAATGAGGGATTTTTTCTAGACAGTCAGGTCAACCCTGAATATGATAAAAGTGGACATTATAATATAATATTATCATACCGAGGGAATGTTTGCAGGTAGTTGAGGCCAATCGAGTCGACTATAGTTTGTTGACAATATTGCCTTTTATCCTCAAAATGTTCAGGAACCAATATTATAAAAAAGCAAAATTATACCCGAAATTGTTTGCAATAAATAATAAAAAGGTATTTGGGTGTTGCTGATTGTATCTACACACATTATTGTTTTGGAGTCATATTTTATATTATAACGACGAAAAATAAAAAAATTGTAAAAATATTTTTCACGGATGTCGCGGCTGGTCTAAAAAAAAAAATCAAAAATTTCGAATTTTATTATCGCCCTTGTGTCGATTCTCCCTGTAATATTTTTGCATGACTTTATCAAAAAAAAACTACATTTGGTGTGTGGCGTTGATACGTCTGCCGATTTATGACGGTGCAGAACACCTCACGTCAATTTATACTTCGGTTATCACGACTCCGACAACGCGTATGTTCGCGGCCGGAGGTCAAGTCGATTTGCAATTATTATTATTTGCACAAATTAAACCATCGCATGAATAAATATTATAATTTATAAATGACGTGTACCTACAGTGATTTGGTCACGACGATGAATGACGTAACAACCTAAGACTATTTTTTACCAAAATATTTCCCGACTTCGAGTCGGCGCTCTCGGGCGAATCGGATAATGATATATATTATGCGTATTTATTGGTACCTAAACCGTACTTTGAATCTGCAACAGCACATTATACCATATACCCTATACCACGATAACGATTATATTATAACGGCAATAACGATTACCTACTGCATATTTGTCTATACGAAGACGTGTTTTTTCCTGATTTGCTTACATCGCATGTACCTCAATACACTATTCTATAAAATCGGTTTGTAAAGTAAAACATTATATCTGCATAAAAAAAACAAATAAACGAGTTCACGAGAGATCGCTCGAAACGAAACACTGCAGTTTTCCCCTCACATACAGGTACAAGAATATTATAAAAAGACTATTAGTGCACTTATGTATAAATAGAACGCCCACGACTTACGGTATGTACGCACCTCATATGATGTTTACCTGGTACGAAAATGCAGTCCTGTATACGCTGCACGCCAATGCATTTTTTTCACGATATACTAGAACTGGCATATTATATTGTATGGTTAATGGTTATATTATATATTATATAGATATTATGTATGGTGAGCGCATAGTATACCGCTAACCGGGTTTGTACCCGGTGCGTATACGTGGAATGCGCAACGAACGGAACTGGTTATACGTGTGCTAATAATATCAATAGTTGAACCTGGCCATAAACGAGTTAAAAAGTTAAAAGTTAAGTTAGTTTTGACTTTTTAACTTTACTGACTTTTATTGGTATAAACTTAATAAATAGCGAGTTACTTTTAATCATATCCATCATGTTACGTTTATTTTTAAATAATAAAATACCGAATTAATATAATACAATTATTATTGACGATGCATATTGCATAAACTTTCGCTTTTTATTATTTTAAACCATATATTCTGGATATTTATACATAAAAAAAAAAATAATAATAACTTAACTCTATTTAATATTATGTTAGTTCAAGGCCGTAGCCAGAAAAATATTTCGGGTGGGGGGGGGGGGGTAATCTTAATTAAGATTAGATACTGTAGGTATTATGTGAGCTATACATTAGGTTTTACAAAAGTACATTAAGATTAGTTTTCGCTTATCTAACACAATATAAATTGTGATCACATTGTAATCACAGTGACACGTATCAAATATAATAGGCATTTAAAACTATTCAATATTATTTCAAAAAAAATTTCGGGGGGGGGGCCTGAACCCTAACCCCCCCCTGGCTACGACCTTGTGTTAGTTGTATTTAAGTTACCATATTATAACGTTTAACTTGATATCAAAAACTATCATTAACTTGCCCAGGCTTGTTAATATCATTCTAATTTTCACGTCTATCGATACAAGGAAACATCCTTAGTGATAGACGTTGCAGTGTAATAATAAATATTAAGTATGTACATATTATCTAAAAACTGCTAAATAAACATTCATTATTATTATTAATATATACATGCATATAGTGTGTAATAAAATAATGCTGACATCATTTATATGTTATAAAATTATATTAAATTCGCTAGTTGACGAGCCTTCGTCCTCCGACAAAAAGGGTAAACTCTAGCAAAAGGTATAGGAGGAGCAATATTGCGTATATTCATTATATATATATATGTATCGTGTACTCACTTATATTATAATATAATACAGTCGTATTATTATTATTATTATTATTATTATTATTATTATTATTATTATATTATTATATTGTGTCGGAGCAGGTGCAACGTGCGTGTCGCACAGTCGTTTTGCTCACACATATTACTTCGATCGGTTGTTAACGGATAGAAGAACAGAACAGCAGTCCATCGCCATGATCCCCCGCACGAGTTTAATACTATAATAATGTATTTTAATAAGCAGGGAACTATACACGTAGAAGGTATGCAGTGATCGTAATATCGTACACTTTACTCAGATTAAATTCATCCACAGGTGTCAATATACGATTGTAATGTTATAGCTGTGCCTGTGCGTATATATCGTAATCCACACACCCCAATTTTACATTATAGGTGTATAACGGGGTTTGAGGATCTAACTGTGGAACCAGTGATCCGCTACATATGGATATTGGATGCGTTTGAATCCATAAACGTATATCCAGATGCCACGAACGGTTATAGTGTACCTATAAGTCGTCGGTGCAAAACAAATTTTCGTTAGTGCTTTCACCCCCCCCTCCCCCGTACTTATCACAAAATATACATACCAGCATTGTTTAAAACCTCGACTCTATATCGGGCAGAGCTTATGAGCTTGTCGTAGGTGCTAAAAGTTACGATTTAGCATGACCATCATACGAGCTAGGGGAGGGAGTGGCTTGATGCTGGGCGAGCAAATGATACTAGCCCTATCAACCTAACTCTGATTCGAACTCAAAATATATTATGTCGATAAGAAACAAAGGTGGTATGTTACCACCCCAGGGTTCTACTACCCTTCTGAAAATATTTCTAGATTAGTCCGTAGTGACGTATTCGTCTTGCCATAATTGACGAGCGATTTATTGATGAAGCGATAACAATTGATCTTCACAGACCCACCCCGTGGAAATGGGGGGGGGGGATGTCCGGTAATGACATGGAAGTCCGAGGGCCTAACGATGTCGCGCTGTTTTTATTATGACACCGACCCTGGTCACTCGCTTTTAACACGCGTATAATAAGAAAGTACTCAAGTACGACGACGACGCGGCCACTCGCGTAATCTCTCGAGTGATTCATTTGTTCTCTTCAAAAGGTTATTATTCCATGAGCATTTTTCTGAAGAGAAACGACTAATGTAATACGCTCTCGAGTGGTGTGCGTTGCGGTTTTAGTATTACACATAATATTTAATAAGACACATAAGTACATATTAATATAATAATATAAACGCAGTACGATGGTAATTGTGAAGTTTTGTCTGCGACCCGACTTTAAGCGGGTCTATCTCCGAGTATCGGGAAAATTAAAAACAATATTTTATAATAATTATTAAAACACATTATACCTAAATCATATTATTTATATCCGATCGCCCCATTAATAATAATTATTATATCGAAATTATTGAGGTCCATCGATCGAACATTTTATTTTTTTTTCTATTAATAAGAGTAAAAATGTACCAAAATATATAATATATTTTTAACCTTCTCAGTTCTCGAGTGCTCCGTATGCATATAATAATTTGCTATAAGTATAATGTACAACACTGACTCCGGTCATATAATATTTTATTTACCAGTCTCGCCAGTGTTCGGACTTACTGCGTTTTACTTTTAAACGTGCATCATTCATTCTAACGATTTAAATAAATACAATATTAAAAGCGTTAGACACACACTTCACGCACATGCATGCACATCTTGCATTGACCACGCACACGAGTAAATTATATTTGTATAGCGCACTCGTAAGTATATACATAGGCCACTGAATGCTGATTCGTTTTAAATTACATCATATTATTATACACGCACAACGGACGTACATGACTGCATACGCGTCCATTTGCGTCCGTCTTGCATTTATAAAAATACAACAATAATATGAGCGACGTGTAAAATTCGAACGCAGCCAACAACAATAAATCGTATGGCGTAGGTACATGCGACGGCTGAATCGTTATAGGGGAAAAATTTGGAAATGAAAAAAATAAAAAACCACTTACGATTTTATAGCTGCGGGCACACCGCTATTATTTATTATGCGAAAATAGTAAAACGTTGATTAAAAATTCTATTGTCAGACACGCGCCGTGGAATATAATAATAATAATAATAATAATAATATTATAATGGAATTGTCGTCGCTGACGTTATAGAACTATAGTTCTTTGGGTACTATATATTATTATTAATATTGGTCGTTAATACTTAGTACACACCATACGATGGTCGACCGTCAATGAGCTGACTTTAAGAAATATAAGTAATCAAAAATCGGTTTAGACGTTCATTACCACAATACCACCTTCCCAACACTAGTCGTGAAGTTGGACCCATTATGTCATATAACTGCATAATATAGCTGGCAACGCGGTTGTACCATTTTTTTCGCAACTTTTCTTTACTTACATAAAACGATTTGCTACCTTACACTGCAGCCTAACTTAATCGAAATAGTGGCAGGGAGGGTGCCAGCCATTCGTCACATGACTTATAATCATAATATCAACAAAAACATGTTTTCATATTTTAGGAATTCGTTTTCCGTAGGTACTTATCAAACTTGGCTACTCAATGCCGGAGTAAATACGTGGTCACAATATTTTTTCATGGACGTTATTAAAATATGAAAAATGTTTCAGGTTGATATTACCATGTGGTAAGACTGCGTGAATTAGCCCTCCCTCCCTTTAGCCCCGTCAATTTCCGAGTACCTATAGCGATTTTCACGAAAACATAATGTTTCAAATTTATTGTTTAAGGCTGCGGTAGATTGCGAAACGTTGCAAAATATGATTGCAAGTTTAATGCAGTTATTATGACATGGCGAGACAAACTTTTCACATCTACGAGTACCTATACCGCTGCAGCTTGCACCAAAGCGCATGCATTCAAACTTAATTCCTTTAAACACTGCGACACTACAAAAGTCTACACTTTACAAGATGCATTTGAATCGTGCCAATTCGAAACCAAAACACAATGATTATATTATTATGTTTAAGTATAGGCATCAATTATTATCATCAGTGCACACCATTACGCTATAATATACACTTGGGGTGATTTAAAACGTCGCAGTATGCGATCAAAATATAGGTGCAGTGGACCCCGTCAAGTGTTCTTACCAATTTTGTTTTGGTTTTACAAATCCTGTTTATACTGTATGAACTATTATAATGCAGTGTAGGCACACATTTAACTATTAGATGTTCACACATTATATTTTTGAATACACACAATTATATACATACATGCACGACGAAAATTGTATATAATTTTTCGGCATCATAACTGCAGCGTTGCGCAGCTTCAGGCGTTCGTTTGCAGGATTTTCGACTACCCGGATATGATTAATATTTAATGCATATTTACTCGTCCACAGTCATATGCCGAAGATGACGTCGCCTTTGTCGTGAAGCAAAGCCCACCCCCACAAAGTACCACATTACTCAGAATTATCGTAGACATTATCATACATCGTCGTCGTCGCACCTATTTATTACAATATTCACTGCACGAGTGTACGGCGATGTGCGCGTTATTATATTAAATTAATCATATTTTTTCAAGTCGAGTGTACTGCGGGGACGATAATACGCACACATACGGTGTATGCGACGGCAGTGAATTTTCGGGTAAACGTTAATCGCACGACATAATAGATACGTATTCCTGGTGGTAAAAACAGCACTTAAAACGCTCTTGAAAAATGCATAGGAGTGCATAAGTCAACTCATAAACTCTTCCGTCGGAGGCTGCAACTACGTATACATATTATATAACAAGAGTGTAAATATGCATGTGAGTACCTGTATTATATTGTATGTAATAGGTATTATATTTTGATGTTGTTGCACACTTTGCTGCCAACCCATTATAATCCTGAGTGTATTACAGGGCGACGAAGGATTATAAGGGTCAAGGGCATAATAATATACCACAACCGAACGAGATTGCGCGTAGGACGTAGAGCACTCAGCGAGTGACGTACGTGGCTCATGTCATATTATTTCGAAAAAAATTTCAAAAACATATTGTACTTAACCCATTAATTGTACACATAAAAAGTAATGCTTCGACACTTAGGTATTAGTTTCTAATTTCAATAAAGGACCTTGTTCATATTTTTTTAGATTTTTTGTTTACAGTATGAACTATTTATGAGAATCCTTGTTTTAAATTTGCAATCCTTAGCTATAGAAATTGAACATTCTCTATTTGTTTACCTAAAAAATTCGTTCAATTTCGTCAAAATATAAACTTTAAATATTTATAAAAATAAAACCGCGCTTATGGATCTTTAATAGTTCTCAACTGTTATTATTACTACTTATGAAGAACTCTGCGTATTACATTTTCAAGCATTTCGACCCAACAAAAATATTTTTATTGACTTTTACAGAAAAAAACCGAGAAAATCAAAAATTTAAAACCTCTATAAATAAGTCAAACAGAGTTAAAATATTTTGAAACCGTCACCGTGTATAGAAAATGTTGAAATAAACATAATTTTGATGAAAATTAAACACGAACCTTACACGTACAACATATTTTAGCAAAGAGTAGTTAGCGAAAAATCCACGCACACATAACTCTACATTTTACCAAAATTTGTGGTAACATTCATATTTTGGCCAAAGTGATAACATGTGTGCGCTATGTCATAGTAATTTTAATGTTATAATATAAATTGCGATTTTTCTACTTGGCGCGGTGCAGTGCTCACTCGTTCGTGATACTCATGTAATACGACGACGATGGTATTCTTGTCGTGTGGTCGTATGATAATTATATTCTCATTCCATTTGGAATATCACATTATAACGTAATTTCATTTGATTTTACTGACGCGAGTCTTAATCCGCAACAATGTAATATACGCCATGTACGCGGTACAACGAGTGTACATAATATTATTATATAGGTCGTAAATTGTTATGGCGGTTGTTTAGCGCGCACCGAGACGCATTCAGAGTGTATATATAGTTATTGCAGTATAAACAAGACTGCATTAATGAGATGGACATAACGAGATTACGCTGAGCTCGCCCGGATAATGGATGTAATAACATTTAACGTGTTTAATGAGAGCAAAG
Source organism: Myzus persicae (assembly GCF_001856785.1). Taxonomy (NCBI): domain Eukaryota; kingdom Metazoa; phylum Arthropoda; class Insecta; order Hemiptera; family Aphididae; genus Myzus; species Myzus persicae. The sequence continues at coordinate 45,979 of NW_019103991.1, forward strand.
AACCGTCTCCTCGTCATTAGCGAACGATGAGCATTATTAGGCCGGAATATATAAACACAGGCTTGCGGGGAGTTTTGCAGATAAAAATATATTGCAAGTCGTAAGACGAAATGGGAACGCGGAAACGAGCTGCAGCAGTTCTCGATTCGTCTGTATAAATATATAGAGCGCGTAGAGTACAATACTATACGACCTAACCTGGTGCAAATGGTACCTGTATATATATAATATGAAGGTATACGACATTTTGTAGACCGCGGTTCGCCACTCTGGACAGGGAAATTCGCGGACATGCAAACATCGCCTATGACCCGACATCGTTCTGCAGGTGGCTAGGATCGAAGCGAGTTTTCGAATTCCGGATACCACTGCACTGGCCGGACGACGAATTCCCAGTAGAAAACTGTGGCAAACGCCCGAGCGTCGGGTTTGTTCTCGTGCAGTGCACCACAGCCCACCAACTATAATATATAGTCGGGTGGGTATATAATCCTCATTCCTAACCTCTTACTCGTATATCGCGAGACGCGATGGCTTCGCTTCTTAAATTTAGATGGCTTTGGACTTGCGGCGGGTGGTCGCGCCGCAGGTAATGGGATGACATTTTTAGATTGCGCTTCACAAACGATTTGCAGAGTTCGTCGCCGCCGTGACTACATTATGCGATATTAAAAAATAACATATTTTACCCGAGGCTCGCGGTACACTCGAACAAACGGCGGCGGCAGAGATTTGGGGTTGGCAAACTTCTGACAAATAATAATTTCGACATTCCCCGTCGTCAGTATGCGAAACAGTGAGCCGCCGCCGCCGCCGCCGCTGTTAATTATAATCACTTGGAAACGCCGTGTCCGAGCAGGTTAACGGTCGACGTGTACGGTGTCCATATTATACTATACATGTACGTATATATATCATTCTATATATGTCGGGCAGTGTCGTGTGTATTTACGGTCACAATATATTATAGCGGCGGCGCGAATAAGACCCGACCGAATCGGGTCTTTAATACGTCTCGGGTCTCGGGTTTCACGAGAGTCGAAAATCGCGTATCGGTCGGTTGCGTCCCCGACAAACCGGTGCTGCAGTCGTATTGTAGTGGGCCCGAGCGCCGTGTGTGGCGAGTTCGTAGAGTTAATCATATTACACATATTATTATTATTATTATTATTATTATTATTACAGTGTGCAGTCGACGATCGTCGCATATCGCGTATCCAAGCCGTCGAATGTTTTTTTTTTTTTTTTTAGTTAAGTTTAGTTTTTTCTTCGTAGTCTGAAAGCAGAAAAAAAAATCAAATGTTCATTGTATAGTCGTCAGACGTATTGTATAAATAATTATAATATTATATCATATCTCTATTGTAATACTGCTGCAGCAGCATAGACCGCGCGGGAATCACTCCGCATTGGCATGCGATATTCGAGCCGGTACCTAAATTAAAAAATATTGTAAAAAATCATTCAAGTCCGAAATACCAAGGCCAACCGTTATTTTTTGTTTGCGAAAAGCAAAAAAATAAATAATAGTGCCTTATTATTACTCCTGGTCCTTATAATTAGATGATGTCGTCCCTCGAAATAACGGAGACGAGTGATGATGAATGATACGCTCATAACGTTCATAACCTCTCACATCGGTTCCAAACCTGCGAACAAAATCATTTTTACTTACACATCTGATATTTACAACCCACTCAATACCATATACATATCTCTACAAATAAATATATTGCACAGAGTCTTTTATAAATACATTTTAATTTTGGCACAGATAACCGATTGACCCTTCTTTTTTTGTCCTGAAAATATGTGAAATGGGATGGGGAGGGGGGGGGCTAGGGATGGCTTTTACAATATTCATAATATTAAGACTAAGTGTTCAGCATACCGAATGCAGAATGAGATGTACAGATATAGGTAGTATATTATACAAATTATATAAAATATACCCTCCAAGGCGTAAACGTTCGTCGCGATTCCGTTTAATATTGCAATATACCTATTACACTCGTATAATATATGTAACCGTAAATGCCCGATCCCTAGGTAAACCTAGGTTTTACTAGTTAATGCTAGGTTTTACTGTTTGTACTCAGTAAATGCTGAAATTCTAAATTTTATTCGGGCTTTTACTAAACACGTTGTGTACATCCTAGGATATACAAATTGACTTAGTAAAAGCTGATCAATACACGACACGCATAACATTTAAGCTGCTTAAAAATTATAATTATATATTATTAAAACAAACTACTGACAGTTATTTAAATTCTTTGTTCAAAATAAAAATCATTTAAAAACAGAATCATTAAAAATTAATAAAAAAAAATTTTTTTCTTCATAAAAATTATAATTGTTATTAATCGTTGCGAGCAAAAATGTTTGAGGTGTGATTGCAACTTAAGATGCATTTTTATTCTGTATAAAGAATTTAAATAGCTGTCAGTAGTTTGTTTTAATAATATATAGTTATAATTTTTACGCAGCTTGAATGTTATGTGTCGTGTAATGATCAGCTTTTACTAAGTGAATTTGTATATCCTAGGATATACACAACGCGTTTAGTAAAAGCCCGAATAAAATTTAGAATTTCAGCATTTACCGAGTACAAACAGTAAAACATAGCATTAACTAGTAAAACCTAGGTTTACCTAGTGATCGGGCACTTACGGTAACGTATACATGTAATATGAGTAATAATCATCTGTCCGGCGCGAAGTGTTTCGCTTAAAATATTTATACACCTACACAATATCGTGACCTACATTTGCATCCCGCGGCTGCCGCAGTGTGACATAACGGATCGGCTAACCGTCCATTGGTCATCTGGGGCGAATTATTGCAGAAAATACGAATTTCGTTCGTGTCCGGGTGTAAGACGGTGGCGGGTTGTAATCAATTAATTCGGACGCGGACGATTCGGTGTCTGACGGAGGTTATATTATTATACTCGTATATTATTATTATTATTATTATTACTACTGCTACTACTTTGGTGTCGTAATTGACCCTCGCCGACCGCAGCTGAGCGATCGTCCCGATTCTCTACACGCCGTGTCGAGTTTCGGTTATAATATTATTATTATTATTATTATTATTACTAGCAGCACACTGTTTGATGAAATCTAACGTACACTCCGAACCGATTAATTCCGGGATTCACTTGTGCAGCACCTGTATAGGGATCACCGTACCTTATTGTAATACATGGGTACCTCTAATTAGTAATTAATAATATTGCAACGGGGTCATGCGATATTGTGCGAATGTCTCAAATACGTACATATTCAATAATATCCTGTTACGACTGTAAAATATGTGCACCGCGAAATTACATGAATAATAAATAGCTTAAAAACTGGACGAGGGCGGTGATTTAAAAAAAATATATTTATTTCATTTCATTTCCCGACACATATCGATACCGTGTTACGAATGACAGGAATAGATAACTTCGTCACGTCCTTTAATTTCCTTACTTGTGTGTGTAGAAGTTTAATAATATTATATTGAACGTTTTGAGCGCAAATTTTTCTTATATGTATAAGTTTTCCAATAACTTTACAGCATGACGAGAAACATGATTAAAATTCTAAGGTTGTCACGTCCTCTACAGATTTTTGTGATGTTATACAGAAACCAAAAGTTTTAATGGGTCAACTTAAGGAAATTCCCTGTCTATTTAAAAAATGCTACTGACTTGGTGGACGGAGAATCATTTTTTTCATTTTATTTATTCAATTCTTATTGCATATTTTGTTTCGCTTTGTTTATAATTGCAAGTATACAGTGTCGTTTTCCATTTTTCCAAAGTCAACATTGCAACGATATTTTCGAATTATTCACTGATCCTTTGTGATATTTACATTTTTCTTCTTTTGCTTTTACCCAAAGTTTGAACAATTCAAGATACCATTCAGTTAAAAATTGAGACGCGTCTAAATCTCATCCGGTACTACGCCCCGTCGGTCTTATTTAAAAAAAATAAATTTCCATTTATGTTTAGTAATACCAATATAATTGAAAGCTTATTTTGTTATTGCCATAATAATCGGTCAGTAAGAGGATATAACATTTGCTTGTCATAATTAAAAATATTAAACGACTTTGTCCATATTAGAACCGATTTTTTATCTATAAAATACTGAATATCGAATTTTCTTATATCAATATCTCGTAGTTCAGTATTGCTGATTTGACAACATTATTATAGGTTTTCATTGCAAGCTTTAAAGTTTGTATTTAAATTTGAAGCCGTTGGTGAAATATTTAGTTTAAAAAACGTCTGAAATTATTGTAGTATAAAATATGTTATTCGATCAGATGTTATGGAAATAAAACTTAAGTTTTTCTATAACACTACACGACTTAAGCAGTACTTGTCTCTTATAATAATTGTACGATTGAATAAAATTAATAACTATGTTAAAGTACACTTATAGTTATTTTGATTGATGATAGTTACATAATTCAATATCGATTTACATTATAGGTCTGATAGTTGATACTATAACTGTATGAAGCATTTTAAATTAAATATATTGAATGTATTTTTGTACAAAAAACCACTCTCTAGACAAGAACTATTGATGAACTACTGGAAAAAAAAGCATGTTTAATTGACAGTAATATTATAGAATAAAATAATCAATTTAAGTGTATGTTTATTTTAAAAAAATAATGAATTAATTAGAAATATTAATATTACGACTTGTAATCAACCATATTCTATAATATTATATAAAGTAGTAAGAGGTTCCTAGATTGCCTTCGCTAACCGAGAAAACTATTCAACTGATTTTACTGAATTTGGTTATTACTAATTTCCAGGTATTCTAATAATCCTCTGAACGTTTTCATACCAATTTTAACCTAAGATTTAACCTCTCTTATCATTTATCAATAGTTCTTAAGAAAAAAAAAATATTAATGATTTAGTCGGCTTACCTTGGTAACATGGCTATTTAAATTACTTAGTTATTTTAGCAAATTTGTTCTTAATAATATAAAAAAAGTATCTCTTTGTCTGTAATCAATATATTAATAAATGTACCAATATATCAAAATATTTAATTTTGAGACAGATTTTGAGATGGTTCTAAGAGATTTTAGAAAACTTTAAATAGTAGTTTTTTCTTCGTTCAAAAATATACTAAGTCCGAAGTCCGATATAAAATCCGCCAGTCGGTCTATTTTTTTCACAAAGCGATGTAGCGTCGATTTGTTTGTTGACTGATGCACATTAAAATATACTTAAGTGTGCAGCCGTCTTTTATATTTTTAATTTTTTTCCAGGGCGAGATACAGTTAGCAATAATATGAAAATTAAAATATTATAATATAAAAAGAATACTCACCATTTGACCGAACATATTATTAATTTTATTAATATTAGTTACTAGTTATTATAGTTATTACGATCAAATATTGTATTTTAATCACTGTTATTAAATAGGGGTGTAAATATGATGCACTAAAACCTTATAAAATAAATTTAAAATCTCAAACAATGCATTAAAAAATGTATTGTGTAGCCCACCATTTAGTTTGCATAAAAATGTCAAAAAGATATAATTAAAGTCCAAAATAACTTAAATATTTTGCATACATTTTTAAAATGTTCTAAAAACATTGCACCACAGTCAAGTAAAAAAGTTATACTACCTATACATTTATATTACTTATCCATTAAGTATTTAAATGTAAGAACATTCGAGCAGTATAATACATCAGCCAATAAAAATGATTGATTTTCATCAAAAACAAACATCCGAATTTAAAACAAGATGCGTTATTACTTGCCACATAACATATTATGAGGCCATATCATTTTTTTATTTTTTAACCTATCGTAAACATTTCTTTACTACAATTTACATTTTGTGACTGCAGATATAACAAAAATACAGTAGTAAATTTAATTCAATAATAATAAAAAAAAAAACTGTAAAAATCAATCTGCTTTCGATATAGTAAGTCATTGAGTAAGGGCGTAAGGCACTGTAAGGGATGTGTTAAATTTGAATTCGCTGATAGATTATTGGGCGTCACAGTTTTCCGCCAAAATCGACCTTTCCGTTTACCGCCAAGTCTATTTACCGCCAGTACAATAATATATACGAGTATTTCCTTTATCCGCTACCACAAGTTGTAGTTTATATATTTTGGCAACCCCTGATTGAAAGAATTAAAATATTACATAATATACCCACGTATAGAGTTATAGATGAAAGGCTACAAAAGTTTGCCGACTATTTTATAGAAACATATATTTCTGAAAATTGTATTTATCCCCCAAAATTTTTGTTCACTTGCATCTTCAGAACTTACACGCACAACAAACGCCGGTGAGTCATTTCATGAACATTTTAAAAATAGTTTTTATCGAAATTCGCCGATGGTGACAATGGTTAAATGTTTTAATTGAAGAAGTCCAAACTGACTTTATTGTAAATTAATACAGAAACGTAAAGAAGTGTTGATGAACAAAAAATACCTTGAAACCAAATTTTAAAATGACAAAAAAAACCAGTATTTAATTGATCAGTATAAAAAGGGAGAAATATGACGATATATATTTTTTAAATCAATAGCGTATGATAACTATATAAGAAATAAATAAAATAAATAAATGTTTGACCGTGGTGTTGTTTTTTACGTCGTATTATAGAATTTTTTTAATAACAGTACACAATATTTTATGTAATTTTAATATTAAGTATTACTTGAATGTGTTTTTGTAAAATCATATATTTAATTAAAAATTGAATACCTAATTATTTCTGTTATTTTAAAAATCATTACTAATCATTGATAACTCCACTTGTTTACATGGTAAAGGGGTTACCAAAATATAGAAACTGAAATTTGTCGTGGCGAAAAAAGGAAATTTATATCATTGTGCTGGCGGTAAACAGAAAGGTCGATTTTGGCGGAAAAGTAGACCACCCAAATTATTATATTGTATTAAGTAAAACAATTCCGAATGGTGTATTATTAATTTTTCGATATAACAATCAAACAACAAATCGTTATTTTAAAATTAGTTTTTAGTAAAAATTCCTATTATTCTCGATTTAGTTTTTTCAATTTTTTTTTTAAAGTATTGGAAATATTTTCCTTTGACAAACAATGGACATTAAATATGCTACCACAAACCATCACCTTAAATTAGAAGTTTTACTGCATTTTTACTGCTTCCGAATGTGACGACAGACTCGAAAACCACACACACACACACACACACACACACACACACACACACACACACACACACACACACACACACACACACACACACGCACACACGCATCATTGTAACCCCAATACTTTCATCGCTCTACACAGGAACTAAAAATGAATAATATGACCTAAAACTATAAGACAGTTCAAAGTTAAAAACTATTCGAGTATAATATTTTAATACAGTATACCTATACATTGTGTGATATAGTTGGCGAATAAGATCATATTTCTAGAAAGCTGTGTGATATACGAACGAGCGAAAAATAAATTAAAAAACAATTCCCATACACTGCTTAAAGTTATTACTATTAAATCGCTTTATTACATCATTATTCTGTATAATATAAATATTATATTTAAAAATTAAATAATCGCAGGCTTTGCAGGTATCTAATATTATATATTATACCTGTACATGCAATCGCAAGAGTTCAGTCAAGTATGGGTACTTATAAGTTATGTTCAAACAACAACAAAGGCACCTATACTCGTATATTATTATTATTATTATGTAAATCCAAATCAAACTCAGTGGTAATAATAATTGTGAGCACGAGTTATCGAAAAACTTTGTCGGCAAAGAACGACCGCGATCGCGCAGAATCGCGTATAGCGTTTTGAATAATATGCGCAGCAAATATATATAATAATATAGGATAACGTTCACTCATTGTGTATATAGGTCGCTGCATGTGCGGTGCTTCAGTCGTATTTATATATGCTTATGATATATGTATACATATATATATAATATATATATATATTATTATATATATGTACGCACAGTGGTAATAGTCGTCGAAAGGGACGACGTCGTTAAATCGTTAAACTTATAATATAATAATATTACATGTATATACGCGAGCAGATATACTTTGGCGGAAATCCGAAAAGTTGTTCAAACTTTACCACTTTGTACGTGTGCTCTGTAGTTAGTATATATATGCGGTAAAAAAAAAATTATAACATTATATTCCAATAGCGCAGAAGATTTTTTTACCCGACATATTATAATTATATATAATAAAATTAGGAGCAACATCCGCTCTGAACCTATCGAACGCCAAAAATAGTACGTAGGTATGGGCACCGAAAGAAAGACTTTGCAAACTGTCTCTCCTTAGACAACGTACACTCGAATTTGTTTTTCGTACACTATGTTATTATTATGGTGTATATGGATGGAGTTGAAATTGAGTCGGCCGGTGATTCTTTGCACAAGGCCTGAACGTTGTATACACAGGGATTTGAACCCTCGGATGCACATAAATATACTGAATATCTGTTATATATATAAAGTTCTGAAAGTCGTGGGGCTTATGAAAAAGCTGTAAGTGTGAATTCAAATCGTCCCTCTCTCTGGACTCGCCATAGGTACCTGCTGCTGTGCTTCAATCCTAGCCAATTATTGAAGGATACGATCAAACAACTGGTCTGAGACTACAACACGGCTACTTACCTGTTACTGCTGATTTTGTATTAATCGTTGAATCGTTCACCCCAAACCTGCGATCCAGTTCTTACTTCAGCTGCTTGGATTGTTTACCCCAGCTATTCGTAGAAAAAAATTATGATTGGTTTTTCTCTGAAATCATTTATCCGGTGTAGTTGACTCAACGACACGCAACATGCTTGCCCATTTCAATTTTTGTGGTTCCATCCATGTATTACAATTGAACAAAATATTATTTCCTTTTTCTACACGCGATGGGCAAATGAAAACACATTCTTTTTTTCTCTGATTGGTTTATTTTATTAATACATAACAATTATTTTTTGTTTAGATTAATTTTCATATTATTTTATCTAATTTTTTTAATTTTATTAATGTGTAATTAAATTGGGTGATATCCGTATTCCATATGAATAAGTGAAATTTAAAATTTCTTTGTACTATCGTAATGGTTTCGTGTCTTTTTTTGCAAGCTGAAATCAAAAAAAAATCTGTGTAAGTGCAAAAAAATTTAAAACAGTTATATGTTCAAAGTATTTGAAAAAAATCAATCATATGGAGGGAAAAGACACGTAATACGTGAAAAATAGAGGGCCTAATACTGCGACCAGAAACAGTGTGTTCAAAGAACAAAAAAAAAAAACATCACGGCTGTAAGTACTATTACTGATCGATCATTTGTGTATTCGAGTTTAACTTTGTCAAACGAAACACTCCAACCGCAAAATATTACGCATATAAATATTAAATTAAGTATAAGTACGCGGATTTAAAAGCGTTCCCCCTACTGCAGCACCCGTGACAAACGCCGAATGCAGCTTTTCAAATGTTTAAGTCTCCAGTGGATTAATTAAGCTGATGTATTTAGTGAAATGTCCGACTTAATTACATTAAACGGATTATTATATTATGTATCACAATCGTGACAAAATCAATGCGGTTATAAACATACAAATGAAAATGCTCCGCAAAAAAAACCCACACACAAACATACACATGGTTGCTCTGTCTCGCGTTGATTTAAAAGTTTTCCGCCGTAGTTTTAAAGCTTAGCCCAAACCTTGTTTTTGTCACCTAGGTACGCATTGTGAAAAAAACAAACGAAACAATCACGAGATTCAATTCAATTTAACGACGAGATTAAAGGAATACTTTTTCTGGTTTAAAGTACATAATAAAATATATATGTTCAATAAAACATCTTGCTTTCAGAAAAAAAACGTTGACATTTTTTCCTTTTCATCTTAGACGCAGTAGATAACATTTAAATATTTAATATAGTTTGTTTTTGTCTCTCGAACGTCGGAGTTCGATTTATCGTTTCGAGTATGTTATGAGAATTCCGACGAAACTAAAATAGTTTTAATAAATTTATCTCTGTACAACGTAATTATTGTCAGATATTATGTACTTTTTAGTGATAATATAACCTCTATCTACACTTAAGCGACTGAAACACCATAAATTAACCGGTTACAGTTTAGTTCTCGAGAGTCGTTAGGGCTACAATACCTTCTTCGTTTAGACTTTTAATCCCCGACGACCATTAATTAACCGGTTTCGATTGGACTCGAAAAATACACTTAAGTGGTGAAGAATCTCAAACAAAAACAAATTATATTATTATGGACAAAAAACATTATTATAACACTAACTCGAAAACACAATTAAAACAACTCGAATGTTTCCCCAACCGTCGTCGTACCAACCCGCCGTACTACCTCGTTCGTGTCGGCCCGATTGCCTTAAATAATATTATATCTACGTTGAGCTCGTCTGCTTCGTTGACCTAAATTACATACGAATATAGTTTGATTTGACAATATTCATAAAGTTAACATCATATTTTGTGATTATGTGTTGAATTAAGTAAAAATCATGTAAAATCCTTAATATTATATAGCGCGTAATATCATATTATAGTTAAACGTTCTAAGCTTAATGTTGCAGGCGTATTCGGCTGCGGTGTTAATTGCCCAACTAGAGTTCAATGTATTTAAGTCGCTTACACACACACGCATACACATGCCTACCCACAAGCCCACCATTTTTCAATTATTTTTCGGTCCTATTTGTTTAATCGCCCGACTGCTAATTAAACATGGCGCGTTCCCTTCGGTGTACCTACACATAGTATTACATACCTAATATGTTTATAATTTATCACGATATTATTTTATATATTTTACGATTTTAAATGTAACATGGTAATTAACTGGAAAATTAATTATGCTTATTACAATACACGTATGCACAAATAAACATTTAAGTCGCTGTATACTGGATACACTATATATATAGGTATACATATTATTATTATACATTAAATATTTTAATACGCAACACAAAGTGTAATAAAACGTTAATAGTACATATACAATATGTATGTGTATGTATATACATGTTCTACGCATGATAACATGTATAGGTGCACAAAAAGGAAAAACATAATATATTATACACACTCGATTTTAAAAACATCAATATTGGGTTTAAGCCCCTGTGGTTGGTTGTTTTATTACATTGCGTAAAACAAAGATATTTCATTTATCTCGAGCCAAAACGGTGCAGGGTATAACATTATAGCAAATATATAGGATAATTAATGTAGGTACCTACCTATAAAGTATAAACATGGTGGCTGATATCCATTTTGTGCAATATAGGTAATCAAAGTACGAAACATAATGTTAACTCATATTGTAATAATAATATGTTAAATTATATTATTGACCTAACGATTAGTGCGGATCTTTGCGGTTGTGGTTGAAATTCGATTTTTCAACCAAAAAAATTCCATGTTAAGACTTGGTATATTTTCGAGTGGAGCAAATGTCGTCTTCGTATGACATGGTAAAATAATAATTATCAGAGAGTGGTGCAAATCACGATTGTGGGTACACCAAAAACCACCTCAAAGGCTATCAAAATAACTGAAAATGTCAGGCAGACGGTAGAGCATTAAACATATTATATTATTATCTCATCAACGAGGAGTGAATAAACCAAAGAATAACATCGCAAAAACCTAATGCCCTGCTTCCAGGTTGACCGCTGCCCATATCAAATGCAATCTCGGATTTGAGAGTATTCATATTCATATCCGGGGTAGATGGATTCGATTTGACAGAAATGAAGATTAAAAATAGCATTTTTTTTTAGATCATCGGTTTGGTATAACGTATCACATAAGTATTTTAATTATCATTAATTATCATATTATTTCATTGAATTGTTTGAAAATCAATAGGGTCCTGCATCATGAAATGAACTCTAGTGTGTATCCCGCATTCCAGAACGGCATAACATTTCGTAGGCCATCGTGAAATGTATCATTTTGTTACACCGTCGCATAGAAATCAGTAGTTTGGTACATTTTTCCAACATGAATAAGTGAAGTGACAAGCACGACGACTACTGTCCATCGTTCAACTGCCGTTACTCAACGCTCAGATTTCTATTATTAATTTTAAATTATTTTAAGTGTAAACATATTATATTATATTGTGTACGATTGTAGGAAATATTAGAATACTGGCCATTTAGTTAAGAAAAATAAAGATCCTCGTGAAAAAAATTATTGTGTTTAATAGCAATTTAGTACCTAGCAATTGGTTTCACGGATAGCTATATAGTTTCTTATTTATTGAAATCTTTGCTGTAAAACTGTCTATTTTTTTGTCTCTAAAATTGATTTTATGGGTCAAAAACCAATGAATAGACTCGACCCCTGTAAACTTAAAATATGGCTCTAAAGTCGTACTATGCCAAGTGATCGAGAGTGTTTTTCTGAAAAGGAAAAAAAACACACGACACTGTGAAAAGAAAACGAAATCCTTTCGAAAATTAGCTCCGAACCTAAAATTAAAATATTGTCATAGGACCTTTAGGTATAAGCAGAGAGTATTTGCAGTCGTATATAAATCGTACTTGAATTCAGCCCTCGGGGTGGGGGTAAGTCTTGAGGTTGCAACACGTTAACATTGGTATGTCGTCATTGTTTATTGTATACTAATTGGCGTTCTGTAAACACTAATAATTGATATTTTCCTTTTTACAATACTGACATTCGGGATCGATTCATAAATTCAAACTACATTTACGCCTACCTACAACGTTTCTAGTAAATGCATATTTTATAATAATGCGTTGAGATATTTTATTTTTTTTTGCCAATCGCATTTAATCACAATATATTCATACGTTTTCGACGGATGATAGGTAAACATTATCCGTGGCCATATCTATTTCCGAATAACAACTGCAGTTTAACTATAAATTAATGTTACAATATTGAATAATATTGCATGCACCATACGTCGACGTGGGTAGGGATCGAATTAATTACAGAATCATCCTTCGTAGTGTCCATAGGCTTGTCCAGACTCGAATCTCGGACGCAGATGTGTACCAAATAAAAGCTCCACGTCCCCGGCTCAAATTAATGGCTCTTTGCGAATTTCACAATTATTGAGATGTAGGTGCTGCAGGGGACACGGAGCTCCCGAAAAACTATCATAAGATTTGAGCATAAGATTATCGGTCAGTCGTAAGTACGGGGAAACCAAGCCAAACAGTTGTCTAATGACGGGTACTTTTTACCGGGAATCGATTCGCACTGTTCATTAAGATCCAATTCCGTGCTCCCCGTCAGTACCTACACGATTGTTTTAATATGACGTAGGACGATATTACAGGTAAGATTATATTTTATTATTACGGAGTAATAGTGCTAGTCTGGTGTACCTGCTCACGTTTGCTGCACAGGAGCCGAGTGTAATGTACAGCGCAGATATAGTCGTCCCCGCGCCTATAAGATGAATTTCACAATAATAATATCATCGTTTGCGATACTCAATTTACGTGCGACGAATACGCAGTGGCGGATAGTATATGGGAATATTTTCATACACAAACGGTTTGGACGTCCAACGATAGTAATGCCCAGGGCTGGGATTTTAATGCTCTAAAAAAACCCGAAAAATGTCCTAAAAAAATGCTTTTATGACCTAAAAACTCTAAATAATGCCCTAAAAAACCCCGAAAATGCACTGAAAAAAATGCTTTTATGATCTACAAATTTTTTTATTTTTAATAATTTTAGTATAAATTACGATAAAAAGTTTTAAAAAATGCATTATAAAAATCTATTACGAGTGTAAACTGTAAACTATAAATACATAGTTTTAGTATAAATCTAAAAAAAAAGTTGATTGTCCGATAGTATAATACGAATTAAGAGTACCTACTTATAATCTGTTATTTTTATTTAAAAACCATGTCGGTGTAAAAATCTTAAAATAAAAATTCAAATTCATACACTTGGTTTCCAAAAACTGAAAAAATGCCCTAAAAAATTAAGAAAATGACCTAAAAACTAAAAAATGCCGAAAAATGCAAAATTAACTTTCTTATTCTCATTCAAATGTACATAAAACAAATTTGTGACAAGACGAGCATTGCACAGTAAGCTTTGAAAAACAATGCAAAGTGCATCGAAACCGCAGCCCTAGCAATGACATTATATTGTTTTCGAGGCAAAACGTAATGGCTGCACAAACGGCAATATATCACACCGCACGTAATAAATAATAGACAGGTACGAGGTATACCTGCAGCCCACAACATATCACAATGTGCGTATTCGCAAACGTATAATAACATCAGCGTTAGACCTCCGGTGCGTTATTACATCGTTAGTTATGTTATTTAGTTATTACCGTGTGGAGTTTCCAAATTGAGGCGAGCGAGTTGTACGCTTGCATGCAAATGGGTACACGCGCATACGCATTTATTTTATGTACTTGAACCGTAACTGCAGGCTGCCCTCATCGACTACATGTATATAATATAGGTATATATATATATATATATAATGTATGTGTGTATAATAATACATATATATATATATATAAATTACGTTCCTAATAATGATTAATGATAATACGTTGTGTATACATGTATGATTTCTAATGATATACGCGTAGAGGCGACGACGAAGCGTCGAGCACTGCAAACAGGAGAAAATAATATGATCGCCGAACGGTTTATTTTTATTTTTTTTTTATTCAAATACCCATTATAACTATTATTATTATTATTATTATTATTATTATTTGAAGATTTCAGCGCAGTGTTACCTCCGGTGGAGGAGGATGTCCTAACCTATACCTGTACCTGTACCTACGTACAATCGGAGAGCGCTATTCGGCTGTCCGAGACGATTTCTTCGCACGTCACAAGCGAGACATAATTACCATCGGGTACGACGTTATTATATTATTATTATTATTATTACTGTTATTATTGTTATAATACGTATATACGCCTTCACACCTGCACCGGTCGCCGAGATTTCGAAGACGCAGCCATTCCGGCGCGTAATTATAAACGCGGTAAAATCGTTTGCGTGTATTATTATTATTATTATTATTATCATCGTCTTAATAATAATAATAATATAAAAGCAATCACAGTAGCACGTATTATAGTTGTACTGCAGCTGCAGCGGAGTGTGAGGCGAAATAGTATTGTTTCAATAAAACAACACGTATAATATAAAACAGCTATTGGTGTGTGTGTGGGTGTGTGTGTGTGTGTGTGTGTGTGTGTGTGTATGAGTGTTACGGCGATCAATCATGTTATTATTATATGCATACCTCCCATACAATACGTATTATGATTATTTCAAAACAAACAGCACCTACCTACCAAGTCGTAAATTTTCACTCATCTTAATTGCTATTATACTCCAAAGTCTAAACACCGCCCTGCCGCAGAGTCGTAAATCATTTTGACCCTCTCGCCGATTAACCGAATTTTTAATTACAAAAAAAAAAAAAATTACCACAATTATACACGACGTCGTTGTTGTATATACATAATTACACAACGTAATAATTATAAAAGACGCGCCGTAGCGACTTCCTCGTCGAAAACCATGTGTTTTTTTATGTCGTGAGTTGTATAAATACTATACTATATGTTAAACTAACAATGACGAATACGCCGGAGTACATAAGCGAGTTGGAAACGCCGAGGACGCGAATAGAGGAAAAGGTAATTAAAAAAGGTCGAGCACCATGACGCCCGATTTTGGATCTCGACTAGATTTTGTCATTTTGACGACTGCCAACAATGATTAAACATTTTTTTTCTATTGCCATGGTATTTTTGATATTTTGTGGTTATATTTAAATATGTCTTAGAACATTTTAGGTTTTTTCTATTCACATCAAAACAAAGTGCACAAACAGTTATAATGTGCAACATGAAAATAGAAACACAATAATATAGGTACCTATAAAATAATCTAATCACTATACTTATAGTTATCATTGATTATTTGATTGGTGGTCTTCGAGTTATTGAAATTGGGATTGCGACTGCCATAAAGTTAGGTATAGTACCTTTGTTAGGTACTAAATACCAAGACAAAAAAAAAATTACAAAATAAAAATCTAATAAATAAATGATTTGCATTCTACTTATATTTTGAATACCTTTCTATATCATGTACATTGTACCCACCCATACCACTAAGTAAATACCTATAACACTTATAATACCTATAACGGTCATGCCTAGAAGTAAGAATAAATACAATTTACTACGACATTAATATTATATCGATACTAACAAATTCGGAGTTACGCGAGCTACGCGAACGATTTACGACGGTTTTAATTTTTTTTTTAGAAACGAACGCGTGTAGAAAAAAAAACGTAAAACGTAAGTGATTATTTTTTTTACTAATTGAAATTCAAACGCCCGTCTACTACGTTGTACGATGGTCTAATGTTTGCTGCCGAAAAAACAAACAGAACTTCCGGTAGAGGTATATAATGCTTATTTGCACATTTACCCACCTAAATAAATTACTTATACATATATATATATATAATATTATATATTATCAACGATTGGAAAATAGTTTAATTTTGAGTATGATTTTAGTTCCAAATTTCTGCAGGTCAAACACAATAGGGTATGTGAAAAGCGTCTGCGAAACCGATATATAAGTTTTCCTTTGAAATGTTTAGTATTAGTTCCCAGCGCTGTGGGCAATTACGAGTTACGGCTGTACACGACTATACGGTAGTATTAGCTGGATAGGTAGGTACACATATTGTATAATATATATGAAAAAGAGGTATTTTGAACCATTGATCACTCACACACACACGCCCGTACCGTGTATATGTAGAAATAAAGTTTTGAGTTCTCTCAATACCGGATGATGAATATAATGTTTTTTTTTATTTTTAGAAATCGCATTGTTGTAACTTGTAGCCGACCTAATATAAGCGCATTGTTTGATTTTCTATCCATCTCTCTCTCTCTCTCTCTCTCTCTCTCTCTCTCTCTCTCTCTCTATGTTATAACGTATATAAAGTATTATAATATATTTGGTATAGAATGTCGTGAATTTATATAGATTTACGCCTAACCCGTTCAAGTTTAGCAGACTAAAAGACCAATAAAATAAGGATAAAATAGTTTTTGCTCCATCTTTGCGATTCGTTTGTGTGCATTCAATACGAATTTCGCTATGACCCACACACACAGTCCGCGCGGACAACATTCGATTATTGCAAATCGAACTTAGGTGGTATTCGAAGTACATCTAAATAAAAATCCATAATAATAATTCGAATTTCGATTATAAATCATATGATACACCTATTTATATATTATGTATGTTATGTTTACTTTATTGTGCGGTTTAATTTGTTAATTTTTAATTCTAATTAGTAATTGCACTGCTTTTACCCTTTAGTTGTGTTGTATAGAGTAGGCGGCATAAGAGAACCGACGGCAGAGAGACTATATAGAAACATCCGGGTCTGTTTATTTGATTTTAAAGTCAAAAAGAATTGAAGAAACCTCCAAAATGATAATTTATAATTATATTGTTATAATATATACCTACGAAAGTACGAACAGTACTGCAGGTTGGGCAGTGTGGTCGAGTAGTATACTGTGGGTATAGGACGTGCGTACTGCTGTATATGCAGCCGATGTGTGTTCAACCATTTCTGGTTATTAATATACGTGCGTACTGATTTCACTTCATAAGGATAATAATATATAGGTACCGAAAGTGTGTGTACACAACAACAATAATAATAAAAATAATAATTTACAGAATATGACGACGCGTATTCTTGAGGTCAGTAAAAATGTTGACCTCTATTGTCCGATCACAAGTGCGCGCGGTGATTTATTTCGTTTGCGTTTGAATCCAAATACTGAGACTTGTACCGCGGACCTGTGGTTCTTCGTCCCAGCACTGCGCTCCACATACCTACAACATCACACGTATACAATGCGTAATAATTATAGTTTTATGTATGTACTAGCGAATTAAACTTAGAAACCACTACACGGTGGTCGCCGACCCACCCTGTATATTATGCAGTATCTAACCCGTCCGAGCGCACGTTTCCTATATACATATACATTCCAAAAAAACTATCTGTGGCCAGGTCGATCCTCGACGATCCGTTTTAAAATAACAATATCAAGCCAAATATTACAATATAGACGTTTAACACGCAGTATAGGCAGTATATAATACAGGCAATTTACAATAATCAACAGAATCCAAGTGGTGTATGATGCCAGTAAATTACACAACTATTAATTTTCGGAAGGGGGGGGGGGGTGGACCCGCTCCCCACCCCTGTATACGTGCCTGTATGATGCCTATGTATTTCTCAATATTAATGTTACATTGTATACGAAACGCTTTTGGAACGAAATTATCACTCATGACTGCACAGAATTAAAAGAAAAAAATATGCAAAAAAACTTGCAGTGAGTCAGTATAGGTACCTACACGATATCTATTGTCAGCTTAATTTGCATTTGTTCGGTTTCGCATACACAACTGTAACCCATCATATTTGCGGCGTTTGCCGAAATATTTATTTTTACTCTCTTATAATAGCCTTTTTGCTCAGCCCGCATGACGTGGTGAATATTTTTTTTTTTTTTTTTTATTTGAATTAAGCCTCGGCAACTATGGCCATTGGCAACAAAGAGTTTAACTCTAAATTATTTACATGTTATATAATATGTTACATATTAAATACTATTGATAAGGATGGACTTAGTAATAAAAGTTATCAGACAGAATGTTTGAAATGCCTGCTTCTCGTCGTTGTGAATATTATTATAATTTTACCATTTTTCTTCCAACGTTTTTGAAATAAATATTGTGTGAACATAAGAAAAAAATTATTTATACAGCTATATTATATTATTTTTCTCAATTTTTTAGTGTTGACCTTTTCATAGATTCTAACGACGTACCTAATAATAGGTAAAAAAGACACACGATCGTTTATGATTTTTCCACATATTTTTCTCTCCCTGCAGCCCGTAACACGTATTATATCCATTGCAAACGTTTTTATACGACGTGTACCAGCACACTGCGGATATTGGCAGTCGTCTCTAGAATATTTTACTAGACCACAAATTTTGACATCGGAAAATCGTTAAGCAATTTTCCCCGAGCCACTGCCTTGAATTCGGTTAAAGGCTCGATTTGTTATTTTCTTTCGCGTTTTTCCATTTTTTTTTTTTTACCGCACACTGCAGACCACATCGTTTTACACGTCCTATATACCTGCGCGCGTCACCGTCCTACCATTGCTTTGCCGTACATCCGTTTTACGAGGTCTTTTTACAACCCCCCACGAAAGAAAAAAATATATATCCTCACGAGCTGTTATTGTTTGTAACGAGGAAAATACCTTTTTTTCCCGTCTGTTGGATAAAATTCTATTAAGAACCTTTTTTTCTTTTTTCTTTTATCATTCCACACAAGGCGATCCCGCCGCTGAATGATATATAAAACTAAAAAAAAAAAAACCCCGGTTGCCGAGATCGTGAAAATTCGATTCGATTCTATTTCACCGGCAAAACGAAAAACGTTCTTCGGTCGAGAAAAAACGGAAGTATACCGAAATAGTAATTGAAACACATACTCACGTAACTATTACTTTATAGCCACATTGTATACCCGCGACCTTCGTAATGCGAGCGACGGTGTAGGTCGGTGAGAGCAGGTAGGAGACGTATTGTATAATGTACATAAGATAAATTGCGCTGACCGAATAAAACTGCTTACGAAGGGGTTAGGTTGGAGGAAAGGGAAAGGATAAAACCGTTATTATTAATATTAAAAAAAAAACCATTTCGACCGCATACCTATGTGTTTTATCAAACGCGACAGAAATAATATCCGGAACCGTATCGACTATCGATCCTTTTTTCTCCAATGCTAGCTGTCGATATTATGTGACGCGATTTTGTTATTAATTTGTTATACGAATGCGCTTTAGGTAAACAAAAATAAAAAATAAATAATAACTATAAACCAGCGGCAGCTCGTAAACCAATTGCGGTGAAGTAGTTATTTTCGAAATTCCCGGGAGAATCAATTGTTCTCAAAACCGCTGCAGCAGACTACAAACATCATTTTATAAAGAACTTATATTTCTTAATGATTGCGACTACAAAGCACATCATCGTAATGATCGACCATCGACGTGATAAGAATTGTTTGAATTATTGACCTCCTTTGGTGAAATTATGTTTGAGTACTAGACTTGTAAGTACCACTAACTAATTAACAAAATATTATCTTTAACAGGTGCAGGGATAATTTTTTTCTACTTTATTTTATTATATTTTATATTTGCCCTCTTACTACTTTTTTTTATTATACAGGTCAATTGAAACAAAATATTATATTTCTCGTAAGTCGTAGTGAAATGCAAATGGCGAGGCTAGAGGCTAGGTGGCAGCAGCCGTAACAGTGGCACATTTGTCGTATTGTAAATTTATAATTTATTAGTACAATTAAAAATTTAAAAAAAAAAAGATAGTTATAAACAGTTTAAAGTGTATAAATAATTGTTCAAAATATGCAAAACGACTTAACAAAAACACTAACTGATCATCCCTAAAACGCAAAGACGAATCCCATTATAAAATCGCACTTAATACGCATCATTAGCAAACATGTTATATTTGAATATTTCTCCAAGAAAGGTATGCAAAAAACTGTAACGTAAATAATATTCCTGTAAACATGCGCCCGTGATTTGTTTGAAATGTTTAGTGTAGAGGAACCGGCATTCTAACTCCATGTCGAGTACACAGTAAAAAATATTTGGCTGGCATTGACACAAAATGTGTTGACCGCCCACTAAGCTGACATTGTGTACTGTTTAAAATGCCATCACAGTATTTCGTGAAAACGATCAAACACGACATGATTCTGTCTTTGAAAGGTTGACCTCTTTGGTTCTTGTATATAGCTCTTGAATAAATTGTTGTTTAAATATTTTTTACTCAAAAATCAGCTTATATTTATGCAGCTGTATACAGCGTTACAGGCAAACTATGCAGAATTATAGAAACATAATATAAGTACAGATATTATATTTGTTTAAATGCTGTGATTTGCAATATTTATGGTACAGTCATTCAATAATACGGCTGCTGTACGCGATAATTTACTTAATAATAATATGAGTATGTATGGCTGGATTTGAAGTAGAGCAAATGCCCAGGGGGCAGGGACCCACTTTTTTACAATCGTTGCAACGTGATAGACAGAAAACCATTTATTTGATTTATTCGTTAATAATCAATGTGAAGATGTGATTTTTGAAATGTTTTATCGTGTAAAGCATGACGACATTTGATGGATGACTGGACCCAAGAGCTCACAATATGTTTTATACCAGTGCCCTAAAAATTCTAGATTTGGCCCTGAGTAGTTGGTAGGTGCGCACACGGCGAATAATATTTTATTACGTAAAATAAGTTCTATTACCATGTGAGAAGTTGTAACCATACGAGACGAAACACTTCGAAAATATTTGTGTACAATATATATTATTTCCGCAGAAATAAGGTATGATGCATATTGGTAGGTGCACCTATTTTCTGCGTAGTAGGTGACTATAGGGTTTATCGTTTATAATATGATGTGTCCAACGCGTCCCACGACTTGTGCAACCGGCGCTTATATATACTCGCCGAGAAGGTTTATGTGTATCACGACCGGATGTAAATACCGATTGGATTACACAGTGTAGATTAAAAGAGGAAATGGATTTAGTCACTTTGAATATTATTCGTCAATAATCGTGTAAAAAAAAATGTTTAGCCGATTCATAACTACGATCGCGTATAGATTAAACAGACCGATTATTCAGACACACGTGAAAGTCTATTTTATACAATAATTATGTTATGATGCCTTAATGGAATAATAGTACTAATAGTAACTTATTACAGTTGCCTTAATACGTATTGTATTATAATGGTAGGCTGGTATACACCTAAATTTGGGCCTCTCTACCTAAACTCTTCAGTCATCATCACACTAAAATGTGTTAAACCGTATTTAGCATTTACCGGCTTACAACTGTTGAATATATTTTATAGATCCTGAAAAATAGCGGATATTAAAATGTAATAGAAATATAATATAAGTGGTCCTTTGTTATAAATGTGGCCTTGATTTAAAGTTAATGGGACTAGAAATGGCCGACATTGTAAGTACTTGGAACAGTTTTCACATAAATGACACCTAATGGTATAATGACACTACAGTGCAATAGATTTTTGAAAAAAAAATGTTTTTGCTGACTGAATATTATAATGTATTTCACACGAGTTTCTGATATCCACGTATTGTGCGTGTAAATAATACATTGCGTAGATAAACTTTAAACAGTTGTATAAAATAAAATACACCAAAGTGAATTCGTGTATGAAAATCGTTTTAAGTATATACTTATAATATGTTTATAACACATAACGAACAAATTTCAACGGTACAATAGGTACACGTAACATAATAAGTTAGTTTCAAATGGTAAAGGTTTGCAAAACGCATTCAAAACACAATAAATATCCACACACACACCTAAATAATTATATCATTATATGTGTCAACGTCAATTAGCTGTAGGTCGAAGCCGTGTGTTACCACTAGCGTTTTGTTGTTTAACGTTTGTACGGTTTTTATTTTTTTTTTTACCCACCTGTATTATATGATATTTTTGTCATTAAAACATATTATTATTGTATTATTAATAATCATGCGAGCGCAATGAAAGTGCTTGCCCGTGTGCACACTTTACTGTTATTGTTATACAGACGCGATACATGTACCTCGGACAAAATATACCATACCACTGTCTTTATGTCTTATGACAACTCGGCGTGTATAATGATGACGTCGTACATGCATGCCATATTATATGCGAGTACTGCTACAACATATAATTGCAGGTTTGTTTGCCAAAACTACGGAGCAGACGGCAGTGGCAGCCTCCGTCGTTCTTGTCGCGTCCGAGGCGACTAGATGCGTACGAATGGGCTGAGGTCGCACGCCGGAGTGCGGATCGTGGTTGGGGGGGGGGGGAGGGCAGAACTTTCAGGGGCCAAACACCGCAGCACACACGATTGCAGTGCTCGTCCCCCGAATACGGGGTGCGCTCGTTAAACTGTTAAGTACACAATAATATAATATACGAGAGCCAATTCGTGGGATTAGTAGGTACGGAAAAGCTATTTACACCACGAGTACGTATAAATAAATAGTTACAGTGGTTATTGCCGAGTGCGGAAGCCCCGAGTACGGGGAATCACTCCGGGCACGCCACCCCCCCCCCCATCTTTTCCTTTTAACGGGTATACACGATCGAATAAGTTATTCAAATATTCTGCTTCTCGGACGTTTCGATCGCGATCAAAAACCATATTGTTTTCAAATCGCGCTGACGAAGAGACCTATAATATACGGGTAGGCGAGCGTACCTACGTCTTCTTGGGCCAACCGTCCTGTACGCAATAACAAAATACAAAATGGTAAATAATAATAAATATAATATTACGTACAACACGCGTATAACAGCTGTAAACGAGTCGTAACAACAGGCATAATATTATCATCCACGTGCACACACGATACAGGTATGCACAACACAGAGTATGAACGCATACATACATAGTATGTGATGTGTTTACGTGTGGGTTCGGATTAACGTGTGAGGCCGAGTCGACGGCCCGGAAAAATGCGCAGAAAACAGAAACAACTTTTGTGCAGTGTACCGAAAAACTCGAAGAGCTTCGGCACGATATATTATATGTATGCACATTTTAGGCGTACAAACATCTCGCGCGCGCATACGTGATGCAAAACGTCGAGTTCAGCGTGACGCTTTGACGGGTTTTATTTAAATTATTTATGACGAAAGTTTGATAGGACCCGTATACATATACGTACACGCCTGTATTGTATATAATACATACACACATCGTATACACTTATGAGAGTAGGAGGTATATATATAACGATTCGTGAACTCGAAGTATATGTTCACGTATATTATTCAATGTGTATAGGTGCAGCCAAGGTGTCGTTTCGATTAAAAAATGCTCGTTGTGGTGTATTCATATAACATTGTGGCTGGAAGACGCAGTAGTGCGAATTCCCGGGCGATTGCCCCCCCCCCTCCACACTAAAAAATAATCCGGCGATTGGTTTGTGTTTACCTCCTGTATAAGCAGCTCGATCCTAGTATAATTAATAGCTGGTAAAGGTTATAATATTATAATGAATAATAATATTTTATATTATTTATTTTAAAAAATTTTATAATTACCCCCCTTTCCCAACCCCTACCGTCAATCCGTCGAACTAATATCTACCTCCGACCACCACCGACTACCGCTTTAGTGATGGAAGTCCACCGTCGTGGCGTCTTATCCGAACGCCACCACGTCTGTCTACACGGACCTGACGCATTTCGACTTGTCATCGAGTGGGGGGGGGGGGCAGTTTTATACATTTTTTACTAGGCGTCTCGACCGCTTTATTATAAAAAACGGTTAGTCATATTATACTCTCCTAGGAAAGGTTGTTACAAGCACGTAATCTCCGTTAAACGTATGTAGTTTTTGAGTGTATTCGCAAATGCAATCGCGAATGACTTTGTGTTTTTATATTTTTACAGCCGTCCTTCAAACGTCACGATAACTATTATACGAGTATTTTATTTTTGTGAGGTGATTTATACGTACCTACCTATTCCGCATAAATATTTATCACAGTATAATAATATATTCGTTCAGCGTTCATTTCAAACTCATTTTATAAATCAATGCACGCGTTAAACGTTGGGAATATTATTTCGAGTATTTCGAGTTCCCAGAAATCGTATAACACTTTGGGGTCTCAAAACCTCTCGAGTAAAATACTAAAACTTGTTTAAGTTGATATTATTGTCGTTTTCCTATAAAATATATTATACATCGACATGAAAACATGAAACGATTTCCATACACAGCGGTACTTTGTTTATTGTACATTTTATTTAAAATCGTAATGCTGTTCGAAGAATACTTCTGAAAAATATTTATCAACCATAATTACACACAAACCGGTCATTTTTTGGTTTGCTTTTGAATTTGATTTAGGGTATTCTCAGGAATCCATTTTTTCGTTTTTTATAATGCGATATTTTTAGTTAAAGCTTCAATTATGTTATACAATTAATAAATATATATTTTTGTATTAACAAAAGTACGGGGGGTAATAATTGCCTGTGACACCGGCGATATAGGCAATTGGGAAACAATATGAGTATTCTTACTATACCTAGTTAATTCTAATAATCCAGAAATATTTAATTTTAGGTAGCTTACAATAATTATTAGGAACGATATAGTATGTCACAAATGTGTGTACATTTTCATAACTTACAGTTTGTACTTTGTTTTGTAGATTCGATTTTTTGATGAAATCGATGGTCACTGCGAGTAAGGATAATATATGTTGTGGCTAAGAGATTATGGTAGATGTTCTGGAAGTTATGCGTTTGTTGTGAGTTCAGTGTATGTCCGACATTCCGCAGTTCAATATTAATAATGTGAACTATTTACTGTTATTTATTATTTAGGTAAAATATTTTATTATTAATATTAGTGTTTTGTATCCCTTGTGTACAGTTCAATACTTTATTAATCAAAATTGTTTGTCGTAAATGAAAAAAATATTGACAATGATTGCTTAATGTAATTTTCAAATCGTGTATAATATTATGTGTCAGTACATGCATAATCGTGGTTATAGACCGCCATTTGTATTCGAAACGTTTAAGAATCTTGAATATTGATGTGTTAATTTTTGTCAAATAGTCACGTCACAGGATGTTTCGACACGAATTCCGAGCTCTATTATGTATACATAACACATGTAATATAAGTGTTATTATAACTACCAAATATAATTCCGTTTAAACACGTCACACACGTTCGAGAAAATGTTTATTTAGTCTTAAAGAAATAAAACTTCACATCCATAATATTGTAATATTATATACGAGTTCTGCACTTTATAAATACTACATACCAAGCAACGTCGTCCTATTATGTGTATGTCAGGTGTATTTTGTCTTAAATTTCAATCCTAGCACTTTGGTATGTTTTGTCATAATATGGTCTTACCATACAGTTATTAAAACCTACTGAAACTATGTGATTAACATATATTTTTTTTACACAGATAAGGATCTTACAAATCGTTTATTTTCTAAGAAAATATGCCATCCCTGATAACATTATATTCATAATTTCATCATCCTCAGATTTTTATTTCCCACAATAATATAATATAGTACTCGTTAATACAATGATATGTTATTGTAATAAAGTAATAACTCGTTTTGAAATTCCGTGCCATTTATTTTCTTGAAAAATTTTATTTGTGTGAAAACAAAAAATAAAACAAATTGTGTATTATATCTAATAAAAGTTTAAAGTCGTAAACCTACAGCAAAAAAACATTTTAAAAAGTAGGGATCTAACCGATAGGTGAAAAACTAACCTGCTATAATAATAATATAATACTGCATATTTGCATACTTATGATAAAATGTATATAACCATTAACTATAAATTCGTAAATCTTGGTTAATAAGCAATATTATTATTAATATTATCATTCATTATCGATACTGTCTATGTGTAATCAATAATAATTTTTAACCATCTACAAGAAATGCGTTTAAAAGAAAAAAAATATTTTCATTTATTCAGTGAAATGTTTCAAGAAGAGCCAGAACTCTAGCTATATCTGACACTGAGAAAATTAAAACGTGATTATTTTAATTATGATTTTACCATCGAAGGCAATGGTAGGCGTCTGACGCAATATTCATCGCTGCACAAATTTTTGAAAAAAACTCGATCATTATAAAACCTACGGAATCTTGTGATTCATAAACGCGCCGACTCAATCTACATTTTATTCACCGGTCGTGATTGTAGTCTCTAGTCGTTTTTCGTTTTTCCGCTTTGTCGCGAGTTTGGCGCCGAGTTCAATTAGATTTTTTTTTTTTTTAGTGACCTTTGTCGTTTTTCTTTTTCTTTTGGTTTTTCGTTCAACAGAACCGCACGGAGCTCCGCGTTATTACAACGTCGGTCGGTCGAGTGTAATAATAATATTACGCATATACCTATACGGTATTATAGCTTCGGGGGTCGTGGAAACATCCAGGGTTGAACACATTATATCGCACATGTACCTACTGCGTATATATTATATATATGTATATAATATAGTCGTGGCGGTGACTACGGTGATTCATTAATACAAATTGAGTTTAAAAACAAAATCTCATCAATATACATGTATAATATATTGTATTTACGTTGCGGTCACGTACCGCATGCACGCGAAAACTGCGAGCGCAGACACACACACGGCAGAACACATCGCGCCGAGTGCTTTTGCGCTTACACATGTTATATTTCAATATAATGTGTACATTACATATTTAGATTACAAATGTGTACGGTGCATAACTTACCCACACACACACACACACACACACACACACACACACACACACACACACACACACACACACGCGCGCGAGTGTACGCATTATTATATTAGGTATGTGAATTCATAATGCACGCCACGCAGAATTCGATTACAGTCTTATATTTTAATGCGCGACCGTCGGCAGTCGGCCCGTTGACGTGTGAACTCTCGAATTTACACAAAAAGTCCATTTATAGCCATATGCAACGGACACGTCGTCGGCCGTACACTCGGCAACAGTCGTGTACAACTACACGATGGCTGTGTACGACGCGATAATATGATTTATCGTCCGGGCCTTTGGGGCGAGCGTATATAATATCCGAACGACTACGATAAGCCTCCGCGAAACGAATAATAATAATAATAATAATAATAATACACGAGGTGGGAACGTATATATAATAATGCACGACGCGATAACATATTGTAGAGAGTCGTCGTCGTTGTATAATATTATTATTATTATTATTATTATTATTATTATTATTGCAGCTATCGGACGAAATAATAATAATTTCTGTCTGTGCGAAATCGTCTCAGACGATCGTGAATTCGTTTGTACTCGAATAATATTAAAACGGCCTTATACAAGTATATAATAATATGTATAAAATATACGTATTCGGCGTTCTCGGGGGGGTCCCGGTCGCCGCGGTCGTGTATAATGTATACATATAGTCTCCGACTGATGCAGCTATCGCCGGCGGCCATTGTGGAGAGAATACGAAGAGGAGGACCGACCGTTTATGATGTACGAGTATTATATTATTATTATTATTATTATTATCATATTATTAAGATGATATTATTATGATTATTATGGTCGGATACGATCCGCGAAGGACGAAATCTTCCGAGAGATTATGACGTCGTCGCGTACAACAACAATAAATGATAATGATATTCCGTCCGGACTCTCGTATTAGCGATTTTGCACGCAACCTTCGGCAAAAGTACGTTTATATTATTATCATTATTGAACGCATATTATTTATACACGCTCCGTCCTCGACCTCCGCGATGTACCACTCGAGAATGGAGATCAGTACCTGCATAAATAATAATAATATTACCCGTGTAGAAACGCTGAGACGACGGCGGTGGGCTAGCTGCTCGTGCTTAATGCCATTGATTATACATTTTTTTTTTTTTTTTTTGACTATTTCTGCTTTGATCTAATACTAATCGCATGCAGGATCCGTTCGCGTTTATCGGACGTTTCAGTACTATATTATTATAAAATATATTCGTATATATAGGTAGGCGATGCCACGGCGACAGTCGAATCATGTTTCGTTATATGCCCGTCCGTTCAAGGCGGGCATAAACGTCTCCGACAGTGTTTCCAGACCACGTGGGTACCTAAATAATATTAAAATATGATTCAATGACAAAACGCAGACGTGCAATAAAACAGTAGGTAATTGCGGTTGTCGAATAGAGATGAAGAGACACAGAGAAAGAGGCAGAGGTAGGTAAGTAGGGACAGTGAGAGCGGAAAACACACACTCGGTGATAGAATGAGAAAGACACACAGAAAAAGAGTAAAACCGGAAGGTCTAATACCCCGGAACTGCAGGCGGACGTCAATATAGTCGGATCACGAGGGTACTGCGCTAGGTTTATGGGTTATTATTATAGGTATGTGGTAATAATATCGTGTAATATATTATGTTTATTACATTACCGTGGTTGTGTTACCGAACAGTTAGCGCGTTACGATGCATAATTCTTATGGTGGATGCAAATATAGACTTTATGCGCGTGCTACGCCATATCTCGGTAAAGAACACGCGGAACACATATCATTATACACCTGCAGTAATCTGCACATTGCACAATGATATATAATATGATTTGATATAATAGATAATAATCTTGTCTAAGTTCACGATCTGAATATTAATATAGAGGCTCGTTCCGTGGATAATTCGTGTGGGCAGTAGGTACGCACGATGACACGTATTATTAACATAATACTGTAGATCAAGAGTGACCAACCCTTGGCCAGCGTCGGATAATTTTATGGCCTGCGAGATTTCCCGAGAAAATTAGCTGCGCAAAAGATTTTTGTTTGTATTGACCAGGCGAGCGTAGAATATTCTCTCGACCGGTACTACTATATTGACATTTGACAACGTCGAACGTCGACTATTCAATTTGATATAATTTTAACTATCTAATTTTGTATGCGTCCACCCCGGCTGTAAATAGTAAATGCCTACTGGTATACAGAGCGGACTAAAGTGATTTTGATTTAATGTTACTCGCTACCATTATACTAAGGAGGTGGAGACGATTGTCACCGAAATGTAAACAATAACCAATATCGATACATATTAGGTATATTAAAATAATAATAATCGTTTGCGGTTTATTTCATTAGTTCATGAACGGAAATCCGTTTAGATATATTATTTATATAACGGACAGTGGTATTGGCATATACGAAATGGTTCAATAATATATTATACCTATATATTATATTATGTAGATACCGTGCAGACGTGTGTAAAAATATTTGTTTTTCTATGTGTGTGTGTATGTGTGTGTGTGTGTGTGTGTGACGTGTTGAGTAAGTTTTACGGCGACGAGTAGGTCGACTTTTTTTTGCTTGGTACATATTTATTTTGTGACCACTATCAACTGTTCACGATTCTCGGTTTTCGCACCACTGCGCTGCAGGTGTATAATAATAATAATATACTTGCCACTGACCAACATAAAAAATACCGCGTGTATACCTATATAAAATAAACACAGCATCGTTTGCAGTTTTTGTACTTTTCCGAGTCGTCCTCGGGTAAAAACAGTCGTTGGGTACATAATAAAACCTCCAAGTCGTAAAAGCGTTGACACGATAATATTATAATGTTATATAATAAACTTTATAAACGTGATATTATAATCGTCATTATAATACTTACGGTAATGTACACTTTCGCAGTAATAATATGGGTAGTGTCTAAAACGGAATTTTGGATTGCAGGAGTCCTAGAGCATAGGACTTAGCAGTGCAGTGTTACGAATTGATTAATGAAATCTTAGGTTAGATTTAGTCGATAGAAAAAATTAAAAAAAATTTAAAGTTAAGAGTTATCCTATTTTTTTTAAACTCGATTATGTTTAAATACATAAGAAACTTACATTATTGATTTAGTAACTTCAAATAAAGTTATTATTTCGCTTTTTCAGTATACAAGTAAAAATCCTTAAAATAATAAACGAAGACATTATGAGAATATGAGTTTTGTGAGGAGGGCGCGCGATCAGCTGCAATGCATCTTGTACGTACCTCCCTACATACCAAAAATACATTTTCAAAATATTTGATTTAGACTGTAAATAATTGTTGGCAAGTTAATTAAACATTTTCAATGTATTGTAGCTGCATAATATATTTTACAAGTATTGTATTTCAAACATATGGTCCCTAAATATTTTGAAAATTTTTAATGATCTATTGACCTTATATAATATTTGATACACCCAACATTCTGAAACTAATATTCCATTCATATTTGATTTCAAATGCATGGGACAGAATATTTTTAAGATAATATTTCAACAAAATATTTAACAAAAAAACCTCGAGCAAAATAATGCTAGTGCTCCATATTTTAATACTATTGTGCAAATAAAAACGATTTTCGGTCTCTTTAAAATATATTATTAAATTGTCTGAGAATAATAATTTCATAAACGGTCTTTTGTGTGGGGAGGGGCGCTTAAAAATATAATATTTGTCCAGCGTCCTATATATATATATATATACCATCGCTTGAGCGATGCAATATATTGCCTTATTGTAACCGTGGTACATGTATACGTTTTTATATCTGCTCTGTGCGATATATAGTATGACTTGGGACCAAACGAATATCGTATTCGCGCCGCGTGTGTTTGACTCGATTTTTAGGCGAGACCATTATTATTATACCGCAGGCGCCATTTCGCATTTTGTGCAACTCTCCGCGGTCGCCGCGGTTAATGTACACAACACGATGTAATATATTATAGTGTGTGTGTGTGTACAGTTTTCGAACGAGAACATTTGAATCAAATCTTTTTTATTTTTAAAATGAAAAAAAAATTTCTCATAGTGCCGTTTATAAGAATTTTTTTATTTAGCATTTACATATTATATGCGATCGATTCTTCGCGCGTGGTATTCAGAAAATGTCTGTACCGTTGTATAAATATAAAGAAGTCAAAACGATTTCCACAATTTATGTATTTCCTATTTTTTTTTAATGTTTTCAAATGTCTTGAAAATCAATTAGGTACTAGAAGGATTTTTTTTATGCGTCAATTTTTCGGTTTGATCGACGACTGAACTCGGATATATTAATAAACATTATTAACATTCGTAATTACCCTACACAAATCAACTGTAAAGTTACAGTTGAGAAGATTTTAATCATGGCACTGATGTGTAAATGTAATTTTTATCAAATTCGCGTGAACTACAAAATAATAATACTAACCTTCAATTACAGAATATTTATTTTTGTTATAAAACATATCAAAAACCATAGTTCTTCCTTAGAAAAAAATGGCCGTACAAATATTGAGTGAAAATGAGTAGATCATAAAAATAATATTATTTAATTATAATATGGACGAAAATAAAATTAAAAAGATCTATATATTATTATAAACTCCCAGCGGAATAAGAAGATGCAGGACCACCATAATATAACCATCTACATCATGCGACCATACATCTCGTTTTTGGTTATGACAATATCATAACTCATAATTTATATTATTATACTTAGCGACCATTGATTATTTTAATTATTATTTATTCATCCTACAAAATACTATTATAGGTACATGTTTCATATTTAAACATACAAAATTGTTTGGTGAAATTGTATTTCCTCTATACATTTTTATTACAATTTTTAACTTGGATTTATTGTTTCCGACACTATATTGTTCTACGTATAACATTGTATCATTGTCTTATTTCATTTTTTTTTTTTTTTTTAGATCACACGTAACACGACGGTGTCTTATAATTTGGAATACATTCAGGGTAATGAAATATTTCAATATCCTCAACATCTGTCGGTTAAATTCGACTTTGATGAAACATCCTATTTCATTATACATTATTCGTGGTAACATATTTCATTAATAGCGCCTGCGCAACACTAATGAGTTCAATAAATGTATGACTTATAAACATTATAAGTATATAAGTGACTATAATATTATAATGTTAAAAAAACGAAACATTTAAAAGAGGTTTCAAATATTTGCGTGAGAGGTGCATTTCGGTGTAAACGGCAGTAATACTTTTATACCGTTATATGTACTTGTAAGCAACTATATATAATTGTATAAATATTTAAAACCACGGGATTTGTTCGAAAACATATTTTCGTATTTCATCAGTTGTGCCTTTAGAAGAAGTGAATGATGGTCGTAGACTAAATAATGGTTTTATTAAAAAGAAGAGAAATGATCCGTGTTCTACATCTCGCATAATTTATGTATTTACAAAGAAACACAAATGTTCAAATTTACAACTGCGAGAAAAAAAAACAAACGTGAATGGGGTAAGATAAAGAAAAAAAAGTCTCTGACAAAACGAAGATAATAAAGTTTGACCGTTTCTAACAAATGAAAACAAAAAAAAAGAAATGTTGATCAACGACCGTCGTGTACAACTGCAGTGAGACGATAGTTACAACCGACAATACAATACGACAATGGACTGATTATATTATTATTACTTTGTAGAGCGGTGGCCACTGCAGCAGCATTTCTTAAGCGGGAGATGTAATTTAATTTTCGAATAATATTATACATTATTGTTATTAGATATTGAATCCGTGTCAAGTGCGGGTAAACACAATCGATTTATAACCGATAACCATGTATACCACTTCACACCTACTCGAAGAAACATCACCGTCGACATCGATTTGATGCCGTCGGTATTTATATAATTATTATATTTGTAACCACGCTCGCGGAATGGCTGATATAATAATAACAATCCACAAAAGCGAACCCGTCGCATAATAATAATAATAATAGTATGATAAATAATATTTAGCATAATAATATATTATACGTGGAAGTATAATATGTCAATCGTTTCGCATCATAAGATCATATGTTTGATGTTTTACATTATTCTCGTGAACCATGTCCACGGGTGTACTACACGAATGACAGCTGTATGTGTAATTTTGCCATGTAAATTTATGGGTACTGTGTAAAATATATATATATATTATACCATATCAAGGTATGTACGCACAGTTTATTTGCAGACAAACAGAAAAGGCCACAAGATACTCAAACGTAATTATTATTTGCATGCAGCTCGTTTTAGGTAGAGATCATCATACTGCACGGGAAATATGTATGTATATTATTGATACACACAGTATGTATGTTGTGTGTGTGTGTGTGTGTGTGTGTGTGTGTGTGTGTGTGTGTGTGTGTGTGTGTGTGTTTGTGTGTGTGTGTGTGTGTGTGTGTGTGTTTGGTGTATGATTACTGTGTAAAGTTATGACTTTATGAGTATTTAAAGTGTATGGATACAAGAGGAGTGGTGTGACAGAGGGGTACGACGTAAAATAATGTTGGGTCTTAGGAAATATTTATTTTAATCTAATTTTTTTTGAAAATGTTACTATGTTGTTTATAAAATATAATAATAAAAAAAAATGACCAGCCTGTTATTGGATATTTTAGAAAACCGAGGAATCGTGGACATGTTTTTGAGTATTTATTTTTGCAGAGGAAAAATATCAATTAGTAAAACATTATTTATACTATCAAATTGCCTGAAATGTATCATCACTCCACAGTTTAAAGAAAAATTAAATAATGGCTATGAATAGGTTTAATTACATTTTGTCTAAATGTTTTGAAAATTTTGTTGAATAAAGAAAAAGATAATTTAAGAAATAGTGGGATGTTTTAAGTTTCTAATGACAAAAAAATCTTAAATCATTTGTGGAGAAATTGTTATATTATACCTGAATAAGTATCTAATTCCATAAAAATTTAAACTTTAGAACCTAGACGTTCATAAAAAATATTTTAACTATTCTCAGCTTTTTTGTTTAATTCGAGTTATTTAAACTTTTAACTTCGTATTACATTTTCAAGCGTTTTGACTAAGTGAACAATTTGTCATTGCCATACAAATAATAAAATATTTAAAATGTCTATCAAGCTCAAAAACAGTCAAAATATTTTGAAATATAATATTATTATATGCATAAAAAATATTAATATGAAAATGTTGTGAAACATCAATTGTCTACGATTATACATGTTTGATAACAACAAAATAAAAATAGAACTGGTTTCAAATTAAAATTCACAAAAGTACCAACTAGGCTCAATTTTTGAACTGCCCTCAAAATTGAAGATACAAGCGTTTTCTACTATCAAATGTGTTCACATATTATACATACAGAAAACACAGACACAGTGCTAAACTTAAAAAAAAAACTAAAATAAAAATAGGAATTTCAAAAAACAATACTATTTTGATTGGAAAATGTGGAATACTAACTAAATTCCTCTTATTAGTTTATTGACATTAACGTTGGCGTATTTAATGTTAAATACAAACCGAATGTTAATACCTATGTGGCCATGTATTGATTTTTGTCAATAATCAAAATAATTATTTTGAAACTGCAGCAGATAATAAAGTACTTTTTATGGGTTATCTATATGTATACACTTAATTACGTAAGTATACAATTTTTATTTTACAGTTAGATGTTTAACGATTTCAAGCAGCTACTTTAATTTAAACTATACTAACAAAACGCTTTAAATGTATTCGACAATTTCGTTCGGAACTTTGCGAACAATAGAATGGGGGCTTAAATAACTAATCTTGGAGTCGATGTTAATAAAATGCTTATTATATTCCACTTCTAATTAGTTTTCTTTTATTTAATACTGCTAGAAACAAACAATTATTTATCGGGTTTCCAAAGCTACGATTGTAAAATTTGCATTGTTCTTAAAACAAAAAAACACGATTATATACAGCTATATAACTACTTGACTGAGTTTCGATAGTGTAATTTATGATAATGGTTTCGATTTTTTATGTTCAGCGTTTATACTCGCGATTATGACGTTATATATAGGCACCGCTGTTTGTTTAATTTTAAACACTGACCTTATTGTTACATTTTCTGATTTTCAGTGACGAATAATGAATACAAATTGTATAGAAATAGTTTTCCGTCAATAGACAACAAACAATAACGAGAATTTTACAATCTAAAATTATATTATATAGTTTATAGTAGTTGAAGTAAAGTTTCAGTTGTGTAATTTATAATACATGAAGTTGGAATTTGTTTAGGTATAGGTGTGTGTAAAATTCTCAGCATGGTAATAGCAAACTTTTACCGAATTCCCCAAACCTTTTGTTATTCCATTATATAATATTATACCATACCTACATAGGTGCGGAGACCACATCATGTAAGATGAGAATATATTTTATTCTCGTTGACCGAGTATATATTTTTTTAAAGTAATGTCAGCTTTTATAAATAGTTTTAAGTTTGAAGTTTGAACTGTTGAGAGGACTACAAGTACAACAATAGCCATTCGTTACGCAAATTTTTTTTTACGTCCGTCAAGTTCATACCAGCAGAGCACTTACTGCTACAACATCAAACCATACATCACATTTGAACTCTATGAATTTGTTACCTTTTGGTTTTTTTGGAATTCCGGAATATAGACAATTTTTCACCCCCCTCCACCACAATTTTGTTCAAACACCACAATATTGGTATATTTTAAATAAGTCAAGTATTATTTTTTTCAAGGCTATAATTATTATTAATTACCAGAAGTCAAAAACTTGACTTTATATTTACACCATAAAAGTTATTGTCAAGCCTGGGCAAGTTGACGATATTTGTTAATTAAGTTATGTTAAGTTGATAGAAAAAATTTAAAGAGCTTAAAATTAATAGTAGTTATCTTAATGTGTTTCTTAACTCAGCTAAATTAAAAGTTATTTGTAAACTGACAATATTATCTTATTAACTTAGTTCAGTTATTATTTTTTTTAGTTTAGTATAATATAAGTAGCCAGTTATATGGTTTAAAATATTAAAAAGTAAAATATGCTTATGCAATATGTATCATCAATAATAATAATTGTATTCTATTTATTATTTAATTATTTATAAATTAAGGTAAATGAATTTGATTAAAAGTAACTCGTTATTTATTAGAGTGTACCTACATCAATTCAAATCAGTAAGTCAAAAATAAAGCCAATGAAAATTAAATTTCAAAAAGTTAATTTAAAATTAACTTAACTTAAAATTTTTATTTCGCTACGCCTAAGCTTGATTATTATTACATTCAAGCTCTAAACTGAATTTCATAATGAAAGTGAAATCTAAAATTTAGAACTTTCCACTGTTCTGTAAATCTAGAATCTTGCTAAACTTTTTCGTACTTTTATATTTGGTGGCCCGTTTGAAGATAATTGTTTATGAAAGTGGACCGCCGGGGAAAAAAGGTTGGGCACCACTGGAATAGAGTATCAACAACAAAAAATAAAATAAAATTTAAATAGATGTTGTCATTAAGCCAGTCAATGTAGTTGTTGAAATATTTTTGTTTGTAGATTCGATGAATAATAATAATAATAATAATAATTTATGTAATAGAAATATTAAAGAATTCTATAACTTAGTGTACGCAATGTGATACTTATATCACGTATTTTTAAAAAAAAATGTTGGTACCCATAATCTTTCAAATAATTGGTT
This sequence comes from Myzus persicae, assembly GCF_001856785.1. Taxonomy (NCBI): domain Eukaryota; kingdom Metazoa; phylum Arthropoda; class Insecta; order Hemiptera; family Aphididae; genus Myzus; species Myzus persicae. The sequence goes on from NW_019103991.1 coordinate 83,408, forward strand.
CTCGGTATATGTGAAAATTCAACTACAATAATATGATTGGTATAGGTAACCGAAACATATGTTATTAATCTTTCAAATTAATATTGTTTCAAAATACTTGGGAAATCGTAATTTAATTAGAAGGATATAGGAAATATGAGCTTAACAAAATCAGTAATTTGTTGTTTAACGTCTATTATAATAATAATAATAATTATTATAATTTAATTTATATTGACAAACTGTCAAAATAAATGTTCATTATCTGTGGCATATGTTGGATTTTACATGATATTGAAAAGTTAGGCGCTTATATTATATTATAAATTAAAAACGATCTCATTTATCTAATCGCAAAAACATTTTAAAACAGATAATGTTTTCAACCATAAGTTTGATAGTAAATTCATGATTGGTTCCGGTGGTCGCGAATTCACCATGTTGAACACGGTCATAGAGAGAAAACAAACATTCGTTATCAAGAGTTTTCCACTTCATGATCAAAAACAGCTTATTGTATATATGTGAGTGTGATCATTTCTGCAAAAACACCACTTTAGCCGGGCAGCCGTCTTTCCGGTCTGTCCAGACTTCCAGGGTTTGTATGGCAGTGGCGGCCGCTGGTGACATCGCATGTCTGACCGTAAACCATAGCCTCTTTAGTTCGGGACTCGCCATAGTCTTCCACACCTTGAACTCTATTAAACATTCCACTTCCGGTCCGAAAAAGGCATCGGAAACGATGGACATTTTAAACGTACCGGCACATCCAGGGGTTGCCACCAGACCATACCGCTCGCTGCACTGCTGAATCTCCGAACAGCTGGCTACTGCGCTTCCGGTATCCGGTTCCGAGCTTTGGTCAGTATCGTACGGACCTCCGACTCCTCTGCAGGCCGCTCCTGCAGTTTATAACACAAATGCGAACACGGTATAGTTACCATCGACATGTTTAGACTAAGTAACATACCGTGATATGTAGAGATCTATGAGTGACGGCTAATATTTAACTTTTTTGGGAGAACAATATAATTAATTGATATAAAATATACTAGGCGTGTACTAATCGGGAAGGCCAACTGGGCTTAAGAATTTCGATGCCACCGTTATTCATTTCGTGATTTAAACTGCGACTCAAAATGAAATAAAATATGCAAAACTATTATACAGTGTTTTCGCGAGAAATGTAGTACGCAGTATATCTAGACTTACAATTTACGAAGCACATAATTCACAATATTATTTTAAGGAATCGTTTTATAATTGAACAGTCGACAGCCGGCTGCGCAATACTTGTACTACTTACGCACTGTAATATTTCAACGAGACTTATGTTTACACCATTGAATATATATTATTTACAACGTCCGACGAAAACTTTTGTCCCGGAAATATCGTTTTAATGGCTCTTGGATTTTCATCCGGATGATATTATAATAATCAGTGCGCGCGCGAGACAAACTTTTTATTAAGTTATTTCCGCGGACGTTTAAACAGTTTCGTGTTTTTAGAAACTTTTAATCGCCGCTTGATAATTATATAACATAATATAATATATAGGTACTCACGGAATATGGATGTTCTACGGTAAGGGGGGGGGGCGGGGAGGAGGGACGTGTTTTGGATAGCTTCAGCGAGGATGGTAGTACAATTCATATTTAAATACGGTTTTATATGAACGAAGAACGAATATATTATAAGGTATAAAATATACGCGCAGACACGCATTTGTCAAGTCAGTGCTCGGATGCTCGGTTGTAAAAATTGAACGAAAAAAATTTGAAAAAAGGTTCATCGCATATTATTATAATACGCGATCGGGTTTTCGAAAAATGCGTACCGGAATGACCCTTTTTTTCACCGGCATAGCACCGGTAATAAAATATAAATAGTGTCGGAAGGGCAGAATGACTGTAAGGCACCTAAATCACGTCATACCAAGTCAGAAAACCGAAAGCGATAATAGATTTCAAAAGTCACTGGAGTAAAATACTATACATATATAATACCTATAGTATGACACCTTTATTTTTGGCAAAACCAATATAACTCCAGAAAGATATATTATCAAAGAAAGCTACAGGCTGCAGCGTACATAATATATAATATTATGACGGTATAGCGACAATTTTGTTTACTTTTCGGTGATATGAGTAGTTACTTTCGTATAGTGAAATCAGAAATATGAAGCGGAGAAGACGCACAGAGTCGATTTCGAGTAAAGTGAGAAAGTAAAAAAAATAATGCACATCGCATCTATTTATACGGCGGCGTAGTGTAAAAATACATGCATTTTTTAGTTTTGCATAATTCGAGCCAAGTTTTAGAAAAAAAAAGTACAGTTTGCGTTCACTCTGCACATAACATTAGGTGCAACCTCAATAAGTGCTCTGCTACGAAACAATAGAAGTTCGACCAAAACTTAGGTTTGACTTGAATAAATAATCGATAACATTAAATAGGTAATGAAATGCCGAACATATTATAGACACGATCGGCAATATGAACTGGAACGATAGTATAATAATCCTTTGATACTCATACCAAATACATGGTATATGTTATGACGATCGACGCAAAGCAGTCGCAAGACGCATTTCACTCACCTACGTTAAATACAATACATTACCTATTATCAGATATTAAGACGTAATATAATTATTATCATGACCTTTTGTAGGGTGCAATATTATTGGAATGCTGTCCGCAAGAACGATGCTGCACTACGAGTGAGGTTGTAAAAATGTGCAATACAAATTGGTTACAAATTAATTCCTATAGTTACTAGCATGGCTTGCTCAATATTCCATACTCGGCGTGAAATAATACGCAAAACACAGTCGTCGCACGCACAATATCCGATCGGATGCGATTTTGATTCGTAGGGGCAGCGGGTGGTGGAACTATAATAATAATATAATTTGCATATCGAGTTCACCGAGACGATCGTACATCGGGCGGGATTTGCGCTTCCCATCTCGCACGATTCCGGTTCCGAAAAGTGAGAAGAAAAACGTCTTTCGAATCGGTAGTACTTAAATCCAATGCGGATTTACGGGCGATCGTCGTCTGCATCTAAGTACGTTCGAGTTACCCAATAGTAACCGTGGTTCTGTTGTTATACTATTATCACTATTATTACCCAAGTGAAATACGAGACGCGTTCATCATAAAGTAAATACTAAATAAGATATTATATTTATCTGGATAAATAATCTAACCATAATTTTCCGTAAACATTATACCAAACAAAACATTATAAAAAACTTCCATCTCCTGTGGTTCGTAAAACTAAATAAGGTTTGATATAGAGTCTGTGTTTTTTCCCATCATATACAAAAAATCGTTTTATAAACAAAAATATTTACAACAAAGTAAAAAATTGTTTTCAAAGTTATATTGTAGAAAATAATATAAAACAGTACCGAGAACGTTGTTTTAAATTTATATTTCCGTAGCATAATACCTATAATATTATTGTGCAACGACATAAATACCCCAAGGCCTTTGATAACAAATGTATGTAATTAGCTATTATCAAAAATATGAGAAAAAATAGTGCGATATATGTACACATATATTATAGGTACTATGTACCTAGATCACGGTACGACCACAATATTCATACCATAATACGATATAAATTATATCATAATACATTTATAACTCCTCGTAGGTATATCATAATAATATTATATACACATCAAGTCATCAAACGTGTACTATATTATAAACTATATAATAGCGGTATGTAATACAATGTCATTATTACACGAAGAATGACGATTAATCAACCCGATTGTTGTGTTCACTAACGGTTTAGAAGAGGGACAAAGCAGTAAATTGTAAGTATATAAAGCATTTTAGAATACACTCTAACTGTAATTGTTAAACAGTCGTCGAGAACCTATATCACCAAATTCCATTTTTTTTTTCAAATTTGTCGCAGCCAACCTTATCGATTTATAGAATTTATAAACTAAAATTATTTTTCTTACCAACAATTGGTCACAATATAGGTAGTAATCAAAATGATAGAAAATCAGTTTTGTTTCTCTCGATATATACGAGAACATTTTGAATTTTTGTGTTGCATATATAGAAGTACTAAAATTTGAGATTACTGGTCAAGTCCGTCGACGCCACAGAACGGTGTATGGTCGGTCTGGCCGAGGTCTGCTTTGTTATGGCTCCATCGTCATATCTCAGAGACTTACATTCGTCTTCATCAAGCCACCGTATCCGAGGTGCACATCTTTTGCTGCGATTCGTCGCTCTAGTCGACGGGCGTGAGGAAACCATGGAGGTGGTAGGGGTCAGTTGGTTTTCGGAGCAGTCACTTCGGAACTCATTGCCATTCATCTTTGGTCTAGTCTCTTTCTAATAGTATATTATTATGACCAATACAATTAGAAATGAAGATGGTTATAAGGATACAAAATAACGAGACGCGCTGGGACCACGACTGGTTGCTTGAGTTGTCATGGATACGTCATCGTGGCCATCGTCTGCGAACTGCTGACTAAACCATATTATCTACTACTTAGTAATAATATTATAACTAGGTATAAGAATAAATAGCATGCAAAAAAATGAATCAGTTATAAACAGACTAAGAGTAAGCCAAACAAAGCTAACATACGTTTTTTTTATGACCGAAGAAGCCCAAATCACGATCAAAAATGTTTTGATAGATTATCGCAAGTATAAAAACACAAGAAAAGAATACACTTTGCCAGGACACTTCTACGCGTCTTCTTAGTGCTCCAAGCAGAAGTGAACAACAGGTAATATACATATAAGACTTTTACGATATTTATCCAGGAATTGACCACAAACAAATCAAACCAATAATGTGTTGCTCTAAATATAAAGATTTTATTTATTATTATTACATATTATTTATATTATATACAGAACTTACCTAAATATAAAGAAACGACAATAAATGTTTGTTCTTCAATAAAATGTCAATTCCTAAACTACAACTATATAACTAGGTATTACATATTTCATTTTATCATATATTGCTTATCACTATTAATATTATTACTGTTATCACTAATCACCTTACAAGTTACAACCACACTAACCGTGCAGAGCGCGGTATAATAGAATTTAAAGAATTATTTATTCTTTACATACATTTAAAAAAAAATCATATTTTTATAAGCAACAGTATGTTTACTATAGAAGCGATTCAAAAATCAAGGTTACTGTGAAACGGAGATTAAGTATTGAAAAGTTCGATGGATCAAAAATTGTAATGCTCCATTCTGTTTATTCTGTATTCTGTCAAAATCGATTCTTTTGGGGCCCTCCAAGCGACATCATACCATAGGGGCGCCTGTTTTCTATAGCAGGGAAAGGATGCTCAAAATCGGTGGGTAGGTACTCCCCTTAAACAGAGTATATTATGTACCTATGGAATGTATAAGTATGTGCCACATTTTTTTGTGCAAGAGCGTAGAAAAGGGCGAAGGGCCTACTACAACGGACGATTCTAATCGTCAATATATCATAATCAAGATACCTATCTATATATCTTGTATTGCAAATTTGAGATTTCGCCAAAGTTGTTTAGGAATATAAACTCAAAACTATTACCTCCGCCATCAATGTGGTTGCAAGACTTCTATGTACTATATACAATTTAACGGATCTAACTTTGTTAATATAGCAGACATTTGCATATCATAGGGTCCATCGGTGTTTACTGTAAAATTACTTTATATCTACCCACTGTTCATTTTGATAGTCAAACGGTTTGACGTGAGAGATCCGATGACAATCGATTTCACTTTCATCACATTTTATTCGCAGAGATCAATTGAAAAATCGAGTAAATATAGGTACCGATAACTAAGTTTCTAATATATAAATTACAAAGTTTATATATTGTTTACTTTTTCCTGCAATTAATTAAGTATATGCATGAGATATTATATGTACCCGTGAAAGGTTACCGCAGAGTTTTAAGTCAACGTGACGTAATTACATGTTATTTAGACTTTAGAGGTTAAAAATAAAACAATGTGCTAAAAAACCCGTAATTAATCGTAGAGAATTATAGTTAAAAATATAAAATTCTGTTAAGGAGAAAGTCGTACAGTGATGGTGTATAAAGTTCAATACGGCTGTAACAAATACGTTAATCGCACGACCGAATGGAAAAAAAAAATCCAAATAAAAGGTCAACAGTCATTATCGTGTTTAATGACCATCGGGCATCATCATCATCATCATCATCGTCTTCGCCGTCGTCGTTGTCATCAGTCTGTGGTAAGTGCCGCGTGCCGTCAAGGTCTCGCGAGTGTTGTTATAAGAGCTGAAAAGACAATAAACAATAAAGGTCACACACCGCGACAGACGACGCCGCCGAGCTAATAACGATTTCGTGGCCGCGTCGAAGATCCGAAACGCTGCGCAGAGACTCTTCTTTTGAAATATAATTTGATCTTCCGTATTGTATATAAATACGGACAAACAAACATTATTATGTTGCGTCGGTCGCTGCTTGCAGACGCATGCGAGACGTGAAACACGAACGTCGACTACAACCATTACTGCCGTCGGGGGCGAGGGGGTTGAAGTCTCCGGACCACACTGCGGTGAGTAAATATCGTCGTACAATGCGGTATAATATGGTATATGTTATACCGAGCACACACGAGAGAAGTTTTTGGGGTGACGCTCACGACCGAGTACGTATATATATATATATATAGTGTACAAGTTATAATGGCCGAGATGCACCCAAGTCTTTCGTCCCACACGGTGCGCATTTATAATATATGTATATAAATCGACGAGACGCGGTCCTCGCGTTATTATATTATTACTCTCATATTGTAATGATAATGGTTTAAAACGGCGTGGGGCGAAGTCACGATCGTCTTTTTTTGTTTTGTTTTCAATGCGGTGCATTAAGTACCTATATATACAGATATATTATATATTATTACTTATTAGTTTACCATAATATACACTCGATACGGGCATTGACTTTAAGGTTTTTTTTTTCGAGCCGTGCGGTATGCAATTATTTTATTTAATTGGCCGATGGCATAGGTTAAAACAATCGTGATCACTGTTTTTAGTGCGCGTTTACATATATATATATATATGTGGTGTGTGTGTGTGTGCAGTATTATATATGTGTACGATAAAAATAAACATGTGTATTATTACGTTAACGTGCATATTGGCAATATTTTCCGGATGCATCAACGGGAAATAACCATGTTTTCGGTCTTCAAATTATTCTGGTAATATGGGACGTTTTATTTTAGCGAAACATCGTGTTTGAAACACCCATGATTGTTTACGTGTATCTATATCTATATTATTAAATCATACTTTACAACATCCATGTCCAAAAACATTCTTTAAAGCAGTTGTAAAATCTAAGTACTCGGCGGATTCGACGTAATGAATGGAACAATATGCATGATGAAATAAATAAATAAATTGAGGCGATGGACGATAAATGACTGTAAATAGAGGTAAGTTTAGGTACGTCGAACGTATAAATTAGATATTGCAAATATTATAATATAGTCTTATGTTCGATGTAAAATCTCAATGAGTCTTAAAGTATTATTGCAAGTTGATGTTCAATGTCCAAGGACATTCCTTAGAACAGATATGGATTCTAAGTACCCACTCTTCGAATTCAACGTAAATGAATAGAACAGTACCTATATGTAGGTATGATGAAATTGTGGAGATGAACTATAAATGGCTGTAAATAGAGTTTAAGTCAGGTATGCTGAATAAACTGGGTATTAGAATGTATTAAAATCTTGAGTTTGACAGAAAATCTCAGTGAGTCTTACAGTTATTCTAAATTAATGAACGAGTCGGTTATTTCACAACTCGTATAGGTTTGACTGTTTGAGCACCATTGGCTGGCCACGGTGGACGTTTTGAATTAAATAATATTTACATATCATTTAATTTTCCAGTGAAATTGTTAACTAAGCAAATATTACACAACGATTACAAGAGTAATTATTAGCAAAATCAATAGCAGCTGAAAATTGGACGTTGGTTTTAAAATACTTATTTTGTAGTTAGTAGTTACGTCCTACATATAGCGACTGTATAAATTATTTCATTGATAAACGAATTCATTGAAAAAATACTTTACACAGTTGTATAATTCGGTTGAATAGCTCTCCCTCCCAATAACGTGCTTGGATTAAAACACCATATCATTATGAAAGCATAAATGGAGATACAATTGATATACATACTATTGCACATTATACAGGTAATTATATTACTACAGTATATACCCACGGCATGTACCTGCTGGGAACAATGCGAAACTCAAACAATGACATTTCGTCTAATATAATAATTATTGCTATTGTTATTTATTTATTTATTTATTAATTTATTTTCGATTTCCGACGCACTTTATAGTTACAACAAAATAGTATGATATGTTTCCGGTAGACACGTTTTTGTCGATGCGATAAAACAAATAAAAAATTATAATAATACGGTCCAGCGGATCAATAATTATTATTCGAGTACAATATCGCACAGTGACCTATACAGCTAGAAAGCATATATTTATATGTATATGGGCCACGATAGTACACGTGGTCTACTTAAAAGTATTGTTAATCTCTCTATCACTCAGCGTACGGTTTGATTCTCACGTTAATTCACAAATAATAATATGAATTTCATCGCGTCCGAATGTTACAATTGTTGTTACAATTGTTGCTGTGAACGAGTACATTTATTATTATTATTAATTCATGTATTTCTGTACCTGCTGTGACTACTGCATGAAATAAACTATTTTGTAGAAAACTGTAGTCGTAACTTTGTGACTTAGTGAACTAATTCTACTGAGATGGTCAATCAGCACTTTAAATATTTTCGAACGTGTTTCAATAATTATCTAAGATTTTTTTTTGATATCTCTAAGTATTATTTCTAAAAATTGGTTGTTAAAAAAAAGATTCGATTTTTGTGAGCCAAAACTAAATTCATGTATGAACCACTCAGTAAAAATCTATAGGAGTTAAAAAACGAGGCGAAAAACACTCCTGTGCATCTATTGAAACACTTTTATTGAAATAGGTCTATCAGTTAGCATGTTCAAACTTCAAACATACAAACTCTTCAGTTTTGTTATATTATTTAAGTTCAGATTTGACAAAAAGTTTATCACCTTATCCATTAGACGTCCATTAAACATTGATGTTCGATAATATTTCTTGTTACTTCAATTACCTCCAAAATTGTATTAGCTTGAAATTGGCCAAAACATTATTATTATTTTTTTTTTTTTTCATAAAAACTAATTTTGTCTTTGCGAATTCCTAAACAATAGCTTTCCTTGTTCAGGATATAATTAATTATTAAATTATTTTTAATATTATTGCATATAATATATATACATAAATATATATATTATTTTAGTGTTTTATAAATATAATATTTTATCACCCCAATTTACTAGAATATATTATAATTAGGGACCGGATTTATATGCAAATGCATATTGCATATATATATATTAAAATGAGCTTTTTGAAATCTCATGCGAATTGTCCCTAATTCTTATTGAAATAACACTAATTGTATTTCGCATATTTTGCATATTTCATCGATTTGACCTGTTAAATGCACATTTAATGTAAATTTGTTGTTTTATAGTGGATATTATTTTTTTTTTTTTTTTTGATTTAAGCTTCGGCAACTGAGGCCATTAGCTGTAATATTATTATTATTATTATTATTTATAGCACATAAATTTGTTTTCGTCACAGCCACATATTTTCAATACAATTATTTACATGTGTGGGCTTATAGTTTATAGATTAAGGATAGAGAATGTTAAATGGCGGAGAACTTAGTGAAGACGACAAAATACTTTAAAAACCTTTTCATACCTTTTTTAGTACTTAAATAATTAATACATTGTTTTTACATAATCTTGAATAAAATGTTTTCGATTCAGTTTTAAGTAGATGTTTATACATAAATACATATTTTGTAGTATACTATAGGTACAGCATTTTTAGAAGCATATTTTTAAGATTTTTTATGCGTATAAATCCGGTCCCTAATAATTATAATCTAGCAAAACGTACACAAATTGTAGTGGCGTTCACGAAGTCGTGTGATTTGCGTTATCGCGGTCGTATCCCATCAGATATTTTTTTTTGCGGTGGGCAGGTTTTTAAATCTAATAACTGTTTCAATAAAACCAAAGCACATATACACACATACGATGTAAAACATATGTATGGTATGATGATAACAATAATACGATTCAAGCAGTATAATATTATATTACAGCGTCATTTGGAAGAAAAAAAACGTACCAAAAACACAACGTCATGTGAAACAGACAAAAAATTCATTGAGCCGAAAAAGACCTAATCGCGGGGACTCGTGACGTGTGTTCGGTCGTATACATAATACATTTTACACATGTGTACACGGAAAATTCAATCGTACAATAACGCACAGCAGTGAAGGTATACACATATGTGTACGCCGTATAATACATATGGCCTGACGTGAACAAATCTCAACACGCATTCCAATTATAGGTAATATATAATATTATTGCGGACACGTTGTGTTGTTTGATTTCCGAAACATGACACGACGCGTCGTATATATTATAATGTAATGTATCATGCGAAAAACGAGCCGCCGTGGTATGGTTGCCAGTCTGCGTAATTTTCTGCACACACGTGTCGGCCGTTTAGCGGCTGAACGCTGCAGGTATATAGGTCGATCAATCGATCGGGTCTGAAAAAAAAAAACCGTAACTCGACGGGCTCGGGAAACGGTGCTGTACTGTCGAAAAAACCGTACGAAAAACCTTTACCTACATCTGCCTATGGTGCTTATAATAGACGACCTGCTGTGAGTTTCGATTTCATATTCGATTTATTTATTGAAAAATATATAAGGGTTGAGCTATTTTTTTTACAAATCTAGTTAACCGCGTACAAATACATATGAGTTTGATGTAAGCAATTAAAATACAACGAGATATACTGAATATAAAAGATGGAAATATAACAAAATAACAGATCGACATATTACATAATATACTAAAAATTAAAGATGGGGTTCGTATTGGCCCCATCCGTCTTCCCGGTTCATTACTAATATAATTAGTGGAACTCGATGGCACGTTGAACGTAGGAGTAGAGCGAGAGGATCTTTGATTAAATTTAAAGTAAATTAGGGAAAAAGACCTTTAAGACAGCGCCTGAATTTAGGCAATGGAACTAGACCTAGATGAGTGGCAATATAGGATAGTCAACATGAGTAGGACAAGCAGTATTGCCAGAAGGTGACTGAAAAACCGAGAGAACTCTCTCTGAACCCTTTCAAGCTGGCAAGCGTTATTTGGAGTAAGCGGGTCCCAAATTACACTACCATATTCAAGTATAGGCCGAACGATAGAGGAATAGTCGAATAGAGAACTTTAAATCAAAATCATCAGTCAGTCTCATGACGAAGCCCAAAACTTTAGACCTAAAGCTTTATAATAAAATCATCCCGGTGTGAAGACCATTCTAGTAAAACTCAGAACCAAAATACATAAGGAATTCATTCAACATAATATTAAAAAGCACGAAGAAGGTAAAAGAACATTAGAGGTATAAAGGTTCTATTAAACATCACAACCGTACATTTAGATATGTTTAGAGATAATCTTAACTTCTCGAACGGATCTATCACTTTGGTGTTTTTAACAGTTGTCAGTAGATCTGATTTGCGCATAGAACTAGTTTGATGACTGCAATAATGTCTGCAGTGACTAGTGAGACATAGAAAACTACAGCGACAGAGAGGAAGACGTAAGCCGTCAATAAAACAATAACGGTGACTAGTGGGTACTCAGAGAAAGCTAAAAATATATTTGATCTAAAATCAAGTAATTTAACCTATTGGTATTTATATAAGACTTAAACACGAGAGGAAGAGCTCATCGAAACCGGACCCTTTCAGAATCTGAACAAAACATCGTTCTATTAATGTAATCGAATGATTTATGGAAGTCTGTATATGAATAACATCCACTTGAGAACGTTGTTGGAATGAATTATTAACAAAATTACTATAAACTAAATTGCACGTATATATTATATAACAGTCGACTGACATGAGGAAATTCCACGTTGTTCTTCTCCTGAGATAGGGTTAATTTATTGACCAATAAATATCATTTGAGACTAACGAGAAAGGATTCGAGTGTTTTTAGAAAAATGTGATTGAACAAGAATATAATATTATTACTATATAATATTATACCTATATATTGATTTTAATTATAATCAGTTCGGCAACGAGTAATAAATAAGCAACTACATGTGTAAATGATAAACCGTTGAGAACTGTACTTTTTTTCTGAAGAAATATATATTATATATCATTCGATATTATTTTAATATGAAAAAAAATCACTGAAGCATAGACATGTGTAATGACTACAATAAAGTGACTACGCGCTTACGTTTCCGGTCTAGATCCTGAGTCAACAGGTCGTCGTATGGCGTAGAAAAACGACGAATATTCACTCGCGACGGTGACGTGTTTTTTTTTTCAAGTCACTGTTATATTACAAGACGATATTGTTGCAAGCCTACGCGAAAAGTTATGGGAAATGCCACGGCCACGGTTCAGCGGACCCTCCCCGCCAAACGAAAGAAAATACAGTCACTGACGATGTATACCTACCAAATTAATATAAATAATATTATGATACACGAGGTATACCGACTGCCAGTAAATGTGTGAGATTTCGATAGATTGGCCCATTTTACGTTATACAATTTGCATAGTAAAATTATAGCGGCGCAGTCATCATAACGTATAATATGTCCTTTAATTAAATAAAATAAGTAAATACAGTGGAACGTCGATGAGTCGAAAACCTTGATAAGTGGAAATAAATTATGTTCCTTTGAAAATTACTCGACTACTCGAAAGAAAAACTGTAGATAACTCGAACATTCTGTGTGTTTCGAATATAGGCGGATAGTTTTTATAATCATTTGTCTAATTGGGTTGTGTTTTTCAATAATTTAACCTAATCGTGTTTAAGTATCATCGTGTTTTTCATTCGCTTCGCAGTCACACCATTCGGTTTATTATCACTACATTCGATTTTTTATTTAATATATTGATAATTTAATTACATTGTTTTGTCTCATAACTTTTAAGTAATAATTTTAAAATAGAAATAACAACAATACACACTGTAATATTACATGTATATACTATAGAATAATTAAAAACTATGAAACGTAAGTACATCAATTTTAAAACTCTTTAAGCCGAATTTTTTTCCCAAAACCTTGATGACTGGAAAACTCAGCAAGTCGAAAAAATTGAATTTCCCTCGAATTTCGACTTATCAAGGTTCCACTGTAAATAAATGATTAGGTACTCGTCAAGTGTGCCAAAAGTACCTACACCGCATGGTAAAACTGGTCTTATTCGTGAGTCGATTTGAACACCACAATAAAATGCGTGGAGGACAAAAATAATTTCTCGACCAAGTACTACTGTCGCAATCAGGCATGCAGGAGACCATCCGTTTTGATGCAACCATGATCGTACGTGCACTTCCATGTTAGCGCAGTAGCCAGTTTTTTTGATTTAAAAAAAACAATATTGTGTGACGTACTTCATAATAGTTTGAGCCAAATATGATTTACGACACTACGTGCTTACGGGAAAATTCAATTTAATATGTATCATTGTGATGTTCAATTTTTTTCGAAAACAAACTTTATTTTTCGGTATATTATAATACCTATATAAATCGAATATTTGAAAAATTTTTTTTTTTTTATAAATGGTCATTTAAAGTTTTTATGACCGGAAAAGTGGCTGATAACCTTTTTACTTGCCGCTCGTCTAAACTTTGAATGCATTTATTTAAAAAAAACAAAAAACCCAAATATTTTGTTAGATAACTATATTTGATAATCGTATAATATTAATACGTTAACATTTAAAAATATTGTGCTTCTGATTACAAGATTGAAAATTCAATTAGTCCGTATAGACATTGACGTATAAATACGTCATCCACCATCCATGTGTAGAATCGTTTTTTGTTTAAAAAAATCAAAAGATTGTTTTGCAAATTTATGTTAAAATGTAGCTGCTGTGTCTGCTGTTGAATGAACCACTCAGTAGTCAGTATACATTAATAATACGATTTAGACAACTGTATAGCATCGTAGTAGGGAAGTGTGATTTAAGTCTAGATATCCAGATAGAATAGACATTTCGGTATAGACGCGTGAAATCCACGTGCAAAGTAACGCACGCTTCACACCCACCAGTGATGTAGCTAGAGGAAAGTGGACTTAAAGGCTTAAGCCCCCCCCCCTCAAAAAAAAATATCAAATTTACTTTATTGTAAAAAGCCAGCAGTGCCCTAGCCCTAGTAGTACAATATTATAGCCCTCTCTAAAAAAAATCCATCCTGGTTACAGCACTGGCATGCAACAAGAAAATATATTATATAATAATCACAAATTACTCCTGGGGAAGTTTTTGACTTATGTTGTTGGAAATGTGAATCAATAATAAACAGTAAGCTAATGAGTCGAAACACGTTTCGAGTATTTCGTTGTTATTTCGTGGTTATTGTACAAAACTATAATATTATGCCTCAAGTTGAACAGTGTAGGTATACGAACACAAAATTAAATGTATTGGGTAATAGTGTAGCGATTATTTTACCTGTGATTTAAATTTGAACATTTGGTAATATTAAAATGTTTTGTAAAAGAAGTTGAAGAGAGATCTAACCACCCGAGAAGTTAATATTATTTACATTTTTAAGGTGAATTATTTACTTTAAATTCGGTCACACTTATCATAATTTGGTTAGGGCGATTGACAATAACGCATCGGGCATTTGGTTCTTATTGTGTCTCAAATGTGATCAATGAGCCAGTAAAAAATAATATGGTTTTTAATTTGCGACAGTATTTTACCTACTGTATTTCTTTCTCCCTCTAAAAAATATATTTGTTTTTGCAGCTTATTTAATTCCACGAAAAAGTTTGATAATACAATAGATAACGCAATATGCGTTGAATATTATATAAACTGTTTGTACGTTTATAGTACTAATAGTACACTTTTTTACATGAAATTTTAAATAAACATAAATGTTCTGACAGCATGAAAAATCTGTGCTATGATAATCATATTTTCGCATTTGATTTAATACTTTTCCACAATAGTTGCCTAGGCCATAGTTTTATTAATTTATAGTTTCAGATTAATGTAACAATTTTTTTTATCAGTTATGAAAGGGATTTTTATTTTTTAATGATTTTTGTACCAGTATATTTTAGCTGACACTGCTTAATTAATCAATAACAAAATTTGTATAGGTAACAATACTTTTGCAAATTTTATTAAGCGGTTCTATTGAAATAACAAATATTATTTTATGGATTAAAATAATATAATCGTGGTTTATTCCTAGAGGTTCTATTCTTTATGTGGACTCTAGATTAAAGTATAGGTTAGGTTACAATAACCGAATGTTATACCAAAAACAGATATCAGTTACCTAATTTGTCATAAAATATTAGCAGTTTAAGTTACGAATTACAGTTTACAGGTGTGCAGTCACCAGTCACCGTGTGAAAATCTCAGTGATCAACTGAACTACTGTAGTGTGACGGAGTTGTCGGCGTTTTAAGGGTAGGTATAAAGTATGAGGTTGCCGACGTCAAAATGGTGGTTTTGCATGACATAGGTTTAAAATAACAATAATAATAAATGTTCATCGACAACTACAGCACGTTAGTACTGTGTCCCAGGTAGATAGCGGTCTGGGAATAACACCCGATCGCATTTCACTTGTAGGTATACTGGAAATCGGTAGCCATGTGTTCGTCGAATGTACGTACGGACCTATTGCCACCGGAAGTCGTACACGACGTTAACAATATTGTCAAGTGCAACAAGTGTCAAGTCAAATTGCCACTGGCCCAGACCTTCGGCACATTTTTGTGTCCCGCTTGTTCCCTTCACCAGTCTCTAGTAGGTCGGTGTTATGGCCATCCCGAGTTACAAGTCCGTTTACATATTATGCGTTTCATCTGGCGCCACTTAAGAAAGCCACATCCTTACAAACAAGGGTGGTGATTTTTTAATCCGTGATCTCGTATAAACGGATCGTCCCTTTGATCTATCATAACTCATAAGGTTTTTATCGGGGGTATCCGCGGGAGTACGATCGACAATTCGTCCGTTTTTAAAATTAATCTGTTAAGCATATTTTAGGCATAATTGCTATGATGGCGGGTCATACCGATTTGAGTCCCTACATCTATTATTACACGCTATTGAATCGAATGTATTATTACTTCATAAATATCTCATACTAAATGTTCAACGACGAATCGAACATCGAACCATTAATGCATATTTTTAACGAAATACAATTTAATTTTTCAACGTTTGAACACTTTATCGTGTATTTTACCTTTCCTTGGTGATAAATTTTTATTACAAATAATACTACTGATTCTTATAGTAGGTACCCAGTTGTCGAGAAGTGTGTGTTTCAGCGTACGATATCAATAAGATTCTCGCGACCATAATATTATTATTATATCACTACAACATTTTGAAGCCGTCGAGTTCGTGGCCGTCATCGCTGGGACCGACCAATATTATTAATATACGAAAGACGTCACGACAATGTACTCGGCTAGCTATGTATATAAGATGATCCGCCCAAAGGTCGCCCGGGGCCGACCGATTTCCGCTCGTCACTATATCCGAATATAATTAGATATTATCATTGTTTCCTCACACTTTGAGAAAGCTCATCGGTGACGACTGACTGGGTTATAGACGACGGACACTCCTTGTTATTATCGACGAGCTGCGGTCGTGTGCACTGCAGAAAATCAAGCTGTTGTCTGCGATTTGCTCTATCGTGAGACGACGGTAAACATTGACCGTCAAAATCCGAAACGACAGCTGCGCAATAGTAATAATCAATGCGATTTGCGTGCGGTTTTCGATCCATCGTCACTCCACATGGCGCAACACACACATAATGTTATTATTGTTCTGATATCGAAGAAAACGATAAAAAAAAAAAAAACAACCGTAAAATAATAACAATGTACTATAACAATACGCATTTATCGTACATTTTAGAAACGTTAAAAATCTGATTTCCGAGACAGTCGCATTTTCCACTACGGTAGGTTATTAGTAAACCGATAGTGCACGTCTTTTATAGCCATAATAATGTAACGTCGTCGACATATTATTATTATTGACGGTTAAAAAAAAAAAACAACAAACTACCGACACTAAAAAAAAAAGCTCGTTTCGTATAATATTATGTGTATAAGTCGCGTATTTTTCGCGTTCGTTCGAAATCATTGTAATAACGACGCGTACCTTATATTATTACAGCAGTGAAAACCGTTCGTGTAAATAAAAATATATTACAACGTTCGTTACGACAATCGCATTATTGTTTACATTGGCGCGATCCAATTATATTATATTATGAGTATGTATGTATATATATAGAGGTATATGTGAACCCGCCGCGCAACGTGGAAATCAATGGCTCGGTCGTCTATATACACATATACCCTTATACATAAATACATATAATATATACGTCTGTGCACGTTATGTGCAGTGTTACAGTGTACATAGATAATAATATAACTGTGTGTAGTGTTTGCGCTATCGAATCACATAAGTCACGTTTAATTGGATTTCGCGGTGAACCCCTCGCTCGCGCGTCCTCCAAATTCATTACACATCACCTGCGGTCCGATTTCGAATTCCTCCCGATTATTCTGCTCGTATACGTATATACACAATAATAATACTATGTGCATATATATATACGCCCATTGACCGTTCTGCAATCAAGCTGCAAAGGCTCTTTGTGTGTGTGTGTGTGTGTGTGTGTGCGAGCGCCAGAGTATATCAGGAACGTCTGACCACTTTGCATTGCGATTTCATTAATTATATCCGTTATTTCGGATCCTACACGGCGATACGTTCTGGTAGATATTCGATATTATACCACTCATACATTCGACGTCTCGCAACGCATATATTATTATTATTAGAGATGTACTCGTGAAGGTGCGTCACGGTACCTACATCTATATAATATATGCTCGTTGAACGGCGCAGCCTTAGATCCACACGTGAGTGCGGAAATTCTCTTCGTTTTAGTCTCTGCCGATGTCTTGTTTTTGAAATTGTCGGTATCGATTTACGTACGACGACGCCCGTCATTTTGTCAACAGAATTATACGTATTTTTTCGTCAAAATAACAACCGAAAGAGAATCCGCATGATCCAAGACGAGTAGTCGTGGCCGTTGCACCAATAAATTATGTCCAGTCTTCATAAAATCTCCTCTGGGATACTGTATATAATAATTAATATGCTAAATGGGAAGCGGCAAAAATTACACTAAAAACGTTTTGTTGACAAGCCACTATAGATAGTTCTCAAATTATTTTCGCCTCTCGTATAGGCAATTATTTATCATATTCATACACATAATCAGTCCGTTTGTAATTTTCATACAATAACCAAAACCGTCCTTACCTAAAAGTAGGTATATATTATAGTTTAGAACTATGACGTACACCACAACAATATTCGAACATACAAATGTACTGACAGACAGCTGCAGATGAATACACTTTCAGTGCGTCTCCCAGTGCCGTGTCGGAAAGGTTCACGAAGTTGACATCCCAGATTTTCCGGTCAAATCCAAAATGGTGACATTATTTTGCAACTGATTTGGAGACCATTTTTAGAAACTCGCAGCCAGCGAAGAAGTCAAAAAACCACAATGATACGTATGTATTTCGTGATTCACGTTTTTCGAGTTTTTGAGTGCAACAGATGGTATCGGTTTTAATTTTTACATTTTTTCCAGTCATCTCTAGGAGTGTCGCTTTCGTTAGCATAATAAAGTCGTTCAACAACGATTGCACATTATATTTTATTTTGTTTAATCCTATAACGCATCGGCGGATGACGGTGCACCCAAACATGTTGTCGCTTTCTGCGGGCATTATTCGAGAAAGGTACGCCGCGCTGTTCGTTTAATAATAATAATAATAATGATGATAATAATGGTGCGGTGATCATAATGAAATTTCAAATAACAGTGATGTACCTAAAGTCACTTATTGATTTTTACGCGTTTCCGGTGTTCATAAAATTTAACTTCCTCCAACTGTTTGGAAGTACATGGTAATAATAATATTATGTTATTACGTCGTCCAAACGGTTTATTTTTTTATGCTTTTTCTCATCGCGGGATTAAAAATACATAGGTACACTCATCGCGAATTGGCTTAAAAATATGAACCTTTATGATGGTGAAACAACTTTTAAATTTATTAATTTGGCGTACTGAGTTTGTGCGCAATAAGCGTGTATTACATACATCACATTTATATATTATACCAGTTTGTAGCTGGTGCATTATATTATTATGTTTTACCGAACCACGCGTAAGTTCCACGTAGATATACATTTTAAATATTTACATTACAATTTCGAATATTTATTAGGTACTGTTTCATCGCGGTAGCCACGAGCAAACAATATAATATTATTCTTAGCAAAGAATGAAATAATATTATCCCATTTTATTTTTATTTTTACTCTAGAATTGTACTATGATAATGATGACGTACCTAAACGTTGGGTAAACATTTTCTTACCGCGTAAGACCACCTACGACCACTATTATACCATATATATTATTGCTAATGGTGTTTTTATTTATTTATTCACTCCGACGTCGCGTGTCGGTCAGAGAGCTGAAATCTCTGAGAACATAATGGGTATACCTATATGTATTATAATATTGTTATACATTATATGCAGATATTCGGACCGATTGTTATTGCTACATTGCATTGTTTGGCACTATTACGCCAACGCGTATATATTGTATATTATTATTATTTCACCTTTTACAATATAAACTGTGGTGAAACTGTACACTTGTGTTATACAGGGTACGGGTCCGAGTGGTGTTTTCATGTCGCCCGTGTAAGGTTAAGTCCATTATACAGTGCAGGTGCAGATAGAATAAAACTTGCGATCAATTAATAGTTCTATTTATCTGAAGACTAAATTCACGAATTTCTACAATAATTGCACGTATCTAGTGACGTATATATCGGTAATTTTGTAAATATTAATAATGATTTAAAATGTATAAAATTATATATTTCTATATTTTGTTCGTTATTTAATTTCACAAACAATCTAGCTTTTATCACATTGTAAATTTGTATTCATTTAAACGTCGTCTTGATATTGATAAGTCCGATGGAAATAAATCTATCGACGTTTATAAGTCGCAATTTATAAATTTGAATAGTGAAGTTTTTTTGTTGAACACTGTTTCTCCATCACTTAGCACAGACTGTCGGAGAAACGCAGCCGAAACTCTATAGACGACTATAGTCTATATACTCTAGTATGAAACACCTTCACAGCTTGGATTAAGTGGTGATCTAAACGCGGAACAACTTACAACATTATAACATGTTGTATACATATTATAGGTATGCACTAATGACACTACTATAAAAATCATTGTTCTGTAGACTACGATCAATTATGGTGATTTAAATGAAAATAATATAGATTTTTTATGACTTGGAGTAAAACAATCGTACACTGCAAGACGTATTAAAACAATCACCCTGTATTCTCGATGTGATCGTATTATTACTATACCTATTTATAATACGTAATATTATACTGTTCATTGTGTTTGTGCACGCTCAGCGTTTACAATTTAATATAGGTACCTATACATCTACTATATTATTATGTTATTAGCGCCAGTATAACTTTCTCGCTCGATGTTATTGCATGTAATTTTTATCGTCTATTATTTTTTGGGATATAAAATTGTACCCGTGTCATATTATATATCGAAGGAAAATAAAATAAAATACTATATAAACTGTAAGACCTATGGCGTTCTCGAGACTTAAAATCTTGGGATCGATATAGGACTTACCGCTTTTTTTTTTTTTTTTGTCCACGACTTTTAGTTTGAAAAAAATTCGCGACTTCGCAAAAAAGCGTCATGGCGGGGGATCCGAGAGTTGACCGATCACCAGAACGGTATATACAGGGTGATTCACAAATCACGCTCACCCACCCACATTTTTCCCTTCAACGATGAATTTATCCACACTCAGATTATTAGAATATTCAAGTATAATACTTATAAGGACCATATTTTCAAATTCTTGAGATTTTTTGAACTATACTTACTGAAGTTGTGTTTTGTGGTACTTCTGTTTTTCAAACGAGACTCTTTCCTTGTACTGTAAATTATATTAATTTTTTAATTTTTTTGAAAATTTGTTTGCAGGTACTTAATTCATAATTTAAATGAGCAGTTGCTGAGTAAGTAAAATGTACTTGTATAACAATGAAGATAGTCCTAAAAAAAGTTTCACAAAAGCATAAAATAGATGGGAATTAGAATTGTAATATTGGATCTAGTATTGATTATACTTCGGTATTTTTATAAATATTATAAAATATGTTGACAGATTTATTAATATTAATTATTAATTACTAAAACCTTGAAATCATTATTGCGAACATATCTTCCAAACCCATTATCACGAACCTTTAATTATATTTAGTGTAGACAAAGTCAAACTACTGGTTCGAATTTTGATTTTGATATTTCAAAATTTTCAGAAAAATTATCCACTACTTAATTCACAGCAGAAAATGGGGTCTTCATTTGAAAAACAAAAGTTTTTTATCTCCCAAGACATTCCGTAAGTAGTATAAGAATCTAAAACAATTGAAAATATAGCTAGTCCTTAAGTATACCCACTTAAGAACTCCAAAAATCAGATTTAGAATCTGCATCATTTAAGGAAAAATAAGATGAGCGTGCTTGGTGTACCACTCTGTATATAATACGAGTGCCTCAAATGTAATGATAAAGAGTCCGGTCAGTTTTTTTTGTCGTCAAAGGAGAGCGCACGTGGATTTCAAAGAATTGTTTTAACGACTATATACATACTATGATCCCAAGAGTGTTTTCAAAAAAAAAGTCCCCGAACCGTTTACGTGCATATTTTTATTTATTTTTTATCTCTTGTTTCGTCCATTCGGACCAGTTCGTCAGTTTGCGGTCCACTAATAAGCGTAGGTGCACGCACACACAGGAGAAATGTAAGCAAATAAAAACCACCAGGCTAAAACGAATCTTCTTGTGCTTTGGTAGTTGTAATTATAAACGTTCCGTGTTTAGAGTTTTGTTACATTGGCCTGATAATTCGCCAACATATAAAATGTTTTGGCAATTGTGAAAAAAAAAGTAAGCAACGCGATGAACTAGATTATAAATAATATAGTGTGCGATCTTAAACGATAGCTATAGTCATTTTCGTGAATAACATTACCTAATAATATATTATATTGTTTTCTCCCGAATCAAAGCACTAGTTTTTTGTTCGAATATTGGAGTACATTATAATATTACGAAGAGCGGGAAATAATAGTGGATTTTTTCCACCCACGAATAGAAACACGATAAAAGAAATTATTGAAATTGTTATTTAAACAACATAGTATTGAATCACTGAGGTAACAACAATAAGCTGCTGCAGCTGCGGATACGCCGTCGTGCCACGTTAGATTGAGCCTAAAGGAAATATTTGCCAAAAACAGAATGTACCTGGTAATTATTAAATGGGTTTGTTTTGGTTGCGGTTTTGAGTAAGTATAATAATATTATTTCCAAAGGTAATTTTTTTTCGAAAATTAATTTAGAAGTATTATTGTTTAATCAAAACCCGAAATTGAGTTGGTAAGTTTCTCTTTATCGATTAAAAAATAATTTAGACTAGGGAGAAAATAGTGCTCGATTAAAACATTAATTTTGCTCTCGTTTCTCGGCGACTGTATACTTATACTGCATACTATACTTATGTTTAATACAGATAGTTTTAATAATATACCATTCATTTTATAACATAATATTAACATACCCGCTGTCGCTGACGTTTACTGAATGGTATAATTTATGAACGTTGGTTAGTGGTCATTTTGGAATCACTGAAAAGTCACAATTATAATTTATAATGTAATATAATGCTATAATATAAAATAATATTAGTTTATTCAGATTTTGGTGAGCAGAGAGTATTAATCGATTAAGTTTTATATTTTGACTGACCAACAGATTTCATTGAACATCTATACGAAATCCTCCATCTGAATCCAATCGCAATTCCAAATCTATTTATAAAAAAAAAAAATTGAATTTTTACACTGAAATATGAACCATCCTTAAGTTAAGTTTATATGTATATTGTATGTATCTAGAAAAGTGGCAGATTGGTCCAATAGGATACCGGGAAAGTTCCCGGTAGGCCGATTCCTCTTTTAAAACTCTGGGCCAATGTCGTTGATTACAAATTTTTTGATAATATTTAAATGAGTTCCACGTTGTTTGTTGTCGTATACCTACTCGTATCGTAATTTTGGATGAACTTATACATAATATTAATATATTATATACAGTAAGTCGTAGTATACATAAGTTAATTTATATTTCATTTTAAACTATTGACAAGTGTACCTAAACAATTAGTTTTAATATTTTATATTCTGAGCGGAGCGTTGAATTTATTGATTTTAAAATTTTGATATGTTTTTTTTTTTCAAAAAACAATTTTTTGTGACTGCCATTACTTTTTGAAGCAGTGAAATCGTTTTGATTTTCTATTTAATCATCTCTTCTGTTCAAAAATTGAACTTAGTTAGTAATTTGGGAAGTCGTAAAAAAAGTATTCACATGATGTTAAACGTTTATTATATTAAATTATAAATAAAATAAATTATAAAAAAAGATTTTTTTATTGTCAATTAATTATTAATTATATTAAATTATAATATTATATTGGGTAAGAATGTCACACGGTAATTTCTCGCGCTGAAAATATGTTAAGCCAATCCTTCACTGATCTAAAATATTATATGTTATAATTTAAGTGACTGTCAGACAGCTGCGGTCTTTATATGTTCAATAAGAAATAAAAAATATAAGATTTCAATGAGACGAGCTTCAACTTTAAAGTATTGACAAGAGTAATTTACAAAGGGGTATACGATGGAATTTTCGTGCGATTCAAATGTCACGAAAGTTGGTTTTGTTATAATAAATAAAATTTTTAAAGCTAAGACTTATTTATAATATCGCATGATTATCACTAGGGCTATGAATTTAATGCACTAGAGAACCTTAAAAAAATATCAAAAAATGCAATAAAATATGCACTTAAAATGCAAAACAATGCCAAAAATTATAGTATAAAATTCATTTGAAATGGTTTTTAATTTAATTTTTATATTTATATTAATATTAGGTACAAGCTATTGTACATTTAGTACATTATATGCATAAAAAAGTGTTTATTTAATAAAAAAAAAAATACTAAAAATGTCGATTGAATTTGAATTTTCTAATGCTGTTCACCTGAAATATTTTTTTAAAAATTTTAGAAATAAATAATTTATGTAGTTATCTAGCAATCGACTTATTTTATCGACGTATACATATACAGTTTTTTTTCAAACATTTTCCCGTCAATTGACGGAATTTGATTAAAAATACTGGAAAATAAACTAAAAAAAGAAAAATATGACCTTAAAGTACACAAACATGACCTAAACAATTAGAAATGTCAGAATATGCAAAAAAAATGCAAAATAAAAGTTGCATGAATGGATTCGTAGTAACATAATTCAAAGTATGTACTTACAAAGCTACGTTTCGCAATCACCAAAAAAAATGCACATTCCAACAAATTTATAGCCCGAGATAATTTATCACCCTCTGTTCTTTTTTGTTTTTGATATTATGTATCGTATGTTTATGGAACTCTAGAGATTACAGTGTTATCTAATTGAAACGTTGAGTGTTTCAGGAACAACATACCTATAATTGTATCACGACGTCACCACCAATACTAATATTATATAATAGTAGTGAAATATCATTATCATTGAATTTTACACTGCACCTGAACACGACTTGTACGCATTTACACTGCGCATCCTATGCGTTATGAACTGCGTAATCCGACTTTCATAATAATAATAATAATAATAATAATAATAATAATAATAATAATAATAATAATAATAATAATGGCCATATATAAATGAAAGGACTCCCCCGACGATAAAATATCTGCAGTGTAGTATTTTGGTGACATCTGAAGACGCCCGCTCCAACCACCTCGACCCGGTTGCGCTCGTGTACGATACCGCGGCATAGGTATATGGACCTGTATAATAATAATGTTATACACTCACACAATAATCACCGCTGTGATTTACTTCAAAAGTCATCGCGCCGGCGGTGAGACAGTTCGAACGCCATCGGAAGAAAATTAGTTTTGGTAAACTTTTATAATTATTATTAGTTTTGCTTTCAAACTTTCAGCGACGGAAAATAGCGTCGTCGCATGGAATATATTATATATTATATATCGGAACTGACGATGATGTAGACGACGACGATGACGTTGACGGTGATTTTGAGTAGCTGTGCCCGTCTCGCGTACTTACCATATACTTATATATATATATATATATGTATATATGCATTACGTGCGAATGCTATTGTCCCGGGGTTTTGATTGCGACGACGACGACGACGACGACGACGGAATGCAATTAGGTGGATGACGATTTCCGACGACGACGACGATTCCGCCGCACGGACCATTGTTTGGTCACTGACAACGACGATTGCTGGCGACGGCGGCGGCGGTTTTTTATCGATCGGATCCGTTTCAATAATAACTATTGCGTGTATGTATTATATGTTATTATTATTTATATTATTCAAACAAAATATATTATACGCGTTCGTCCACCGCTCGGCTCTCCGACTTCCACGCTCGCGGTATATCGTCGTATACGCGGTACGGTTATAGCAATACAGCCGCCGAGTCTCTTCCGAAAGTCGCAAACGCCATTGTTTTACTTTTATAGGTATATAATAAACGTAACATATTATTATTATTATTATTATTATTATTATGTGAGCGGGCGGCGAGAGGACAGGACGACCTTTCCTTTGATGTATACACACGGACAAGACGTATAATGTATATATATATATATATATGTGTGTACGAGCGTATAGTCCACGTGCGGTTATTTCGTCTCAGCCCCCGACAACCTTGAAACCGTCAAACGGTTTTTAACAATTACATTTCGTCGTCCTTTTTGTTTTGGTTATTTTTTCACTTTTTTTTTTCAGACTCTCCGTCGCGGTCGACTACCGAGCGGTGATGGCGGCGGCGGCGGCGGCGGTGACGTAGCCCTCTTACATTTCCTCGGGTAAGATTTTTCTGGTGTTGTGTTAAGTGGGGGGAGGGGAGGCGGTGGCAGGAAGAAACGACAGGATTTTTTCGTTTATTTTTTTCTTTCGAGAAATCGTATTTTCTCCATTGAATTCGATCGACATGCAATAAAAAAAAAAAAATCCGATCCAAACAATACACAACGCGCCGAATAATACTTCAACGCACGTATGTCGAGTCTATATTATTAAACGATACGATACGACATAATATAATATAATATAATACGTATTTATAGAATTAAAATATATTTTAACTCTTACGATTAAAAAAAAAAACACCATTTGAATTCATACAACATTAATATAATATTATATAATCTATATTATTGTAATAGGTACAAAATACATTATTATCGTAATAATAACATGCGATGACTATAATACTGCACGTGGCGAAATAGTCCGGTCGAATAGTATCATTATACGTTTACGAATGATTTATAATTATTGTTTTTCCGACTGAAATGTCGGTATAAAAAGTATTTTAATTCAACTATTTCGACTATATTATAATACAGCGATTAGGTTTCAATCGTGCTTTTTGTGTCATACGCATTATACATGGTATTATACAGGCACAGGAACATGAAAATGTTTTAAAACAACAACATAGTTTGAATCAGTGATTGAAAATGTTTTCAAAAAACATATTTGAACAGTTTATATTAATTCTGTGCGACAACCTACGTTCAATATTTGATTTGTGATGATTAAAATTACTACACAGTACACGGGTGTACTTTTTTAACATTTTTTAAATATAAAACATGCAACGTGTATTTTTGTGAGCCTTCGAAATCGTTTTAATAATGGGTACACTAGGCATGCCGTAAAACATAATAAACATAATGTTTTCGAGTGCCAGAGATAAATCTGGTTTGTTTCCAAATATTTTAGGTCATTGAGTAGAGTCCGAATAAAAACGGGTATTTAATTGATTTTAATGAATAAATATTTTCAATAATTTTTATTAAATCAGTATCAAAATTCAAAAAAGTATACTTGCATGCTTGTAGAGTACTTACCGTTTTTTTGTTGGTAAATTTTAATGTATTCCTTACTATTATTCACATACACAATTTATATTTAAAATGAATTTTAATGTATGTATTAATTATAATATATTAGTAAATTGTATGATGGTTGTATCTACTATCTAGTATTATGGTCTTACGACCCACAATAGTTATAATTTAAAGGTATCTTTTTGAAACTTTATTCGTTCAGGGTTCAAACACAACAAACAACGACGCATATTTAGAAGTAAGTACATTTTTTTGACAAAGTTAATTTAATTGTTATAATAATATTACTCGTATATTAGAAAAACTAAGAAATCTAACAAGGTTTTATTAGCTATAGGTATCTATCAATAACATATTTATGCATATTTTTTGTTGGCATAATGGCATTCTACTAAAAAGTACAACGTCACTTTTTTATAAATTGTTTACAGGAGAGCGAAAAAAATTTAATTATAAGCATTTTTAACGTGTTACGGGTGTATAATACATGGTACTTCGAGTTAACATTGTTATTTATTCAATAGTTTTAATGTTAAAGAAATCGAACAGTTTTAAAAGTTATATTTTTCATTATTTTATGATGTTATAGAGAAAACAATTAAATTAAAAATGTAATACAATGCCACTTACAGTCGGGAGCCTTTAAATTGAACGCCTAGCTACTTTTACCTCTTAGGTAACAGATTTATATAATATTAGTTTCATGTTATACCTACATAATATCATACATACCTGTAAACAATATATTGTTATACCACATATTATCATACGAGCATAGACTTTAATAAGTGAATAATGTATTACTATATATTCTTTTTAGACCATTTATAGTTCTATTGGACTACATACCAGTCTACTATGTACTTATATGATATAAAAATTATAAACATATTTTATGACCAAATTAATATTACTGACAACTGTGACCAATCATATTAAGACCTAATACTTGCTAATTGAAAATTGAACCTATATATGGGTACTTAATAATATCATGTTTTATGGACTCAAATCCATATCTAGAATTTTTATTTCAGTGAGAGTTGAAAATGTGTTATAACATAGTATAATAATATTGTAGTCTGTAAAATAATATACATATTTTTATATTTATTAAAACATTTAAACGCAGGTTTAGATATTACTTTAACATTATATAATATCATAATATTAATAATCGATATAATAGTTATAAAGATCGTAAATATCGTAGTGACGTGTTATTGAGTATTCCTACATAGTTTTTATAATTATCATTTATAAGTTATAATAAGATATGTTTTAACATTTTTCTGATTGTGTGAAAAATAAATATTTTAAAAATTCTGTACTTATTAGTTATTACAACTGAAAAGTAATTGGATGTGAAACCTTCTATATACACGCGTATCAAAAAGCCTGCTAATAAATTAAATACTGCCGTGCGCGATAAATTTCTTTCGACTACACGACAATAATGAATACAAAACTACAAAAGGAACAAAGTATAGTTATGTTATAGTTTTGTGTAAAGACAATATTTGTACAGCGTATTGTAGTATAAGATATGTAGTATGCATAAACCGCAAATATCGTCTCCATATAGTTGATGAGTAAAATGTTGAATTAAAAACTTTTTAAGCAACGGCAGTTCGCAAGATGATTATTACAACAAAAACTATCGTCTCGGCTTGTATAATCGCGGGTAATTACTAATTTTGCAGTAGCGGTTCGTCTTATTTTCTTTTTACGCAAAGTACCGGGCAAACTATATTTAAGTAAAAAAATCGAAATGTTTTCAGCGTTTCGTAATAAATGGGTCTTTTTGCGGTTTTATAATAATACAAATATTAATGCTGTATATACGGAAAAAATAATAACTTTCGTCTACCGTCTTGCAGCCGAACCATACGCGTATGTAATATAAAATACCTAGCTAATAAGTAATTAACTAAATGACTGTCCGTGCCTTAAAAATACACACTAATAATGATTCATTTTTACCGACATTTGGAAACTTGAATATTTCAGCGTGTGATGGTTGAGATGAGATGGAGGTACGTACTCTCCAGCACGTAGGTTTTCGTTCTGCGAGTCCTGTCCGATGTGTCTAGCCAGACATTAGCTTGGCTAACCTGATGAAAAGCTCCAACAATGACTTTCCGTATATGCCTATGTAGGTACCAGGTACCTGGTACCTGGTACCTACATAATATTTGTGTTATAATATAATGAAATAAAAATGAAAAATATAATATGCTATTTATTCATTCAATATTAAACCTAGGCATACAATAATGTATTTAATATATAATTACTGGTAGCATATATATATATGTGTGTCGTTTAACGACTGAGGAATGTTAAAAATGTATCTAGATAATGAAAAATTAGTAAAGTATAATTAGTTGAATTGTATCTGAAGGAAGATAAAAATTAAAAATATACATTTCAATATTGTGTGTGATGTTAATTTTTGGAAAATGTAATGTTTGTAAATATTGGTTTATAACTTATTGAAAATTGTAAAATGTCATGGGCAATATGAAAATTTGTAATTATAATTACCTGAATGACATTTGTAAAAATAAATTGTTAAACAAAAAACAACCAAAAACAGCTACTATAGGTTACACAAAAAACAAACAACAAAATTAACTACGTGCGTATCTGGTTGTTACAAAGATTATTGTTGTGTCGAATCGGAATGCAAAATCGCTTTGTTATTATTCGCGAACTGTTTGACCGAATTATGAGTTTTTGTCATGTGTTCAGATTTTTGGTCGATAATATTCTGTCTCATATCAGTCCCGGTGATTATATTTCTCTAGACAGTGTGCACAACGTGTCCGAGCCGTTGAAGTGTTGCAGGACACCTCCAAATTCCAATAACCAATGAACGGAAAACCCGATGAAATTAAAACGGTAAACGGAACTGGGTTAACGAGAGGGTAGTTTTTGGTGCTAAACAGTACCTTCTCTTGGCTGCTTAATCGAAAAATATATTATTTGATACAAATAATAATGGTTCAGGTTCTCACAAAGTATGTGCCAAATGAATAGTTTATTTTAATTGAATTGTTGGTGTTGAAATATTAAATTAAGACTCCTCGCCCATTAAAAAATTCTAGCTACACGTCTGTCTTGTCGATATGCATATAACCGGAGAGAGGAAAGTCTAGTCATTCAAATCCTAGAGAGATGAGGAGGAGAAGAAGACGATCGACTGTGGCAAAGTCAACCAGTACAATTCATTATAAATTGCTGTAGGTACATTATGTTTTCGTTATTTCTAAAGATGTGTACTGACTGCTGATTATGTAAATGTGTTAGCTAATTAATCTATAGTTTTATAAGCTTATATTGCAGTAAGCTTAGAATTATTATGTGTGGTTTTAGTTCGTCGAATACGATATTATCTTTAGATCGACGCTGCTCCGACAAAATAATGTTAATTTTCATTTACGTATATGTACGTGTACTTTTTGTGTATAGTATAACTCGTAAGTTTACAACATAAATACATAATGACATGAGTGAGTAGTGTGTTA
Organism: Myzus persicae; assembly: GCF_001856785.1. Taxonomy (NCBI): domain Eukaryota; kingdom Metazoa; phylum Arthropoda; class Insecta; order Hemiptera; family Aphididae; genus Myzus; species Myzus persicae. The sequence goes on from NW_019103991.1 coordinate 114,424, forward strand.
TGCTCTAATATGTATACTATAATAATATATACAGATACACACGCTTGTTCTGCAGTTAATATAATTATAATTTATATTTTACATAATGCTATAATAACCTGTTGCAACAATGCAATTCAAGATTGTTAAACTGTGACAGACGTCAGTCAAGACATCCACATTGCTCGGTAGCTATTGATAATATTATAATTATTATACAATTATAAATGACTGTGGTACAGATTTCGCCTAGTTATCGGTTGTACGAATGTCGAAAACCGACGCAGATCGCGTGCAAAACGTATCCAAGTGAGTGCGTAATAATATAATAATGTATATAATATCATTACCATACAATTTATTTACCGAAGATTTTTAAAAGTTTTTTTTTAGCCTTCCTATGGGCGGAGCGACATTGTTTTGTAACAGAAATGCACAAGCCTCAGCTCCAACACTTCTCCGATTCTCCGTTTGCGCGCGAGCTCACTAAATTAAAAAAAATTGTTTGAATATACTTCATAACATTATATGTATATATAGCTAATGATTAACTAGGGGAAAAAACAGTATATTATTGTTATTACTGTTGTTGGTGTTGTTGTTGTTGTTGTTGTTTTTGTTGCACCTACCCCTCGCCGACGGTTAAGCTGCAGAGTCGTGCGTCATTCAAGACGCCATCGCCACCATCACTCCACCGCCGCTCCACGCCGTCGGGGCTTAAGTGATTTTCACAGCGAACATTAATATTTATTATCCTTGTGACTCGAACGAGTCTGGGCCCGAGAGAAAAATTATTTTTTTAAGACGGTAAAAAATAGGTGTTATCATTATATTATTACTATCGTTATTTTCACTGCTCGCCGCCACGCCGTGTGAGTTACATGATATTTTGTTTACATTACACATAACGCATACTATAATAAATACGTAGGTGGGACGCCCCACCACATAAATATATTATATATATTATAATAAATACGTGTGAGCGTATATATTATATACAACGTGTGTGTGATGTATATTCTGATAATCTAATGACCCACAGCTGAACTATTACGTCGGCCCACCCACCCACGCAGGTTCAGTGTGTTAATACATTTATATGCACTTATTATAAAATAATATTATATTTATTTTTATAATAGATAATAATGTTATATACCCACAGGTACTACGCGCACGGATGTTAGATATTTGTATTTATATAATATGAGCGTGAGTGTATCCGACATTATTTTATTAGTCGACAAAGGTGTTTTTTTTTTTTAATAACGTTGCTTTGTATGTATGTATGTATACATCGCACTTACCGACAATGGGTAGATATTTTATACAAACGCCTAGAACAGAAAACACGTTAAAAATGTACGCATTAACATGCAGTCAATATTTTAAGTATTATAGGTTCGAGAGGAAAATAATTAGGTACATCCGTCGACGTTTCTACAATATATTGTTTTTTCAACTCGTTCATGGGAATAATTTCGTATACAGGATACATGGGTAGGTATACTGCGGGTACGTCGAAATGTACTTATAATATTATTGTATATACTAATATTTTAGGAATATAATAACCGTATAGGTACGCATTGGCTCGAGGACATTTCCGTAACACCCTTTTGGTACATGATGATGGTATACGTTATCATATTATACGGCGATCCGACTGGCCACTACTCTCGGCGGTGGCGGCGGCGGCGGCGGCGGCGGCGGCGACGAACGCTTATCGATGCGCACCTCATGAATATTAAGTGCGTACTTATGTAGTACGACGTTGTTTTTTACCACATATGAGGTACCTATATATTATTATGTATATTTCAGCCACTCGACATCGTCAGACTGTACAATAATATTATTATTAAATAAATATAATACGCACCTACCGAGTATAATATGAACTTTGAATACCAAAACGCACGCGTTTATAGTATTATATTGTTATGTGCGACAAAGAACCGATCGTTTTAACTTTTAACAACTATAAATTCTAAACGAAAATACTGAGAACGCGTTGCTCTCTCTCCTACGACGAGTGTCGATAACGTTGAAATGGAATTCAAATCGCATCCGCAATACACCCTGCTTAGACTTGCAGAAATAGACGGAAACATAAGGTGTGATAACGCGTGCAAGCAGGAGGAGCTATTGTCACGAGGATCCTAAAAATCTAATGTGATATGTGCATTTCTCTCAATCTTGTGATACAATTCGAGCTATTTCTCTCAATCCTTTTGGCACGGCTAGTCGCCTAACAGTCCTCTGGGCAAATGTTTCGTCTGTTTCTATATAAGTCTATAATATCAAGTATGGTTACACCAGTGTTCGGTTTACTATGGCGGGTTTGGTTACTTTTTCGTACTTCGGGGTTACATTCGGGTAACTTCGTTAAATATTATTTTATAGAACGGCCTAACGCAAGAGTGACTTTGTTGATTTATCACAGTGTAATACGATAGTAACATTGTATTAAATTTTTATCAATTCTTCGAAGGAAAAAACATTTTTTAATTCAATCGTCTTTTAATTAAATTTAAAAGTGACTTACCCACCAATGCATCTGTCTCTCACACACACACACACACACACACACACACACACACACACACACGCATACCTATACTATATAGTACACATTATACGGCGACACAAATAAAAATCTTTAGAAAATATTGGAGTCTTGTCGGTAGCGTAAAATTCGTTTAGTTTTAATAATATCTTTCCCGTTAATGCCTTTTTAATGGGTTTTTTTTCTTGGCTCACTGTAAAAACTAAAAAAGAACCACGGGGACTTGCGCAGTACAGCTGCGTTAATAACATACTATAGGTATAGATTCGACTGTACTACTGCTCGTATATATATATAACCATACACCACGGTGGAATACAATACACGGAAACAAATATATACGTAAGTAGGTATATACATATAAACTGGATTACTGGCTACCGAGTTTTCAGGCCATCCGAGGTGTTAATCCTGCGCTCACCTGCTCGTAAGACATTACATATAGTTATGCTCGACACGATATCATTATCCTACTTTTTCCGGCCGTTAAACGTCGAACAAAAAGTTGAACTAAGACTTAAACTGATTTTCCGAAAACAATTCCTTCACCCGTTGTGCGTCAAAATATTTTACTTATCAATTATCAGCACAATGTACTGAGATCACGTTTGAAATGTGAAAACCACGTCTTGTCTATATTTTATATTCTACGGTGAAAACGATAATTATTAGTTTAATAATATACGCGTCGAATTCCTAGTTTATAGGTACCTATAATACACGTATTGGTATCATTACCTTGTGTGAAGTATAATAATTAAAATTGGTTCGTATACATTGTGTTTACAAGACGACATGCGCGTGTTGATATAAATATATAATTATGTAAAGTATTTCAGATTTCGGAAAATCAGAATAATACGATGTGAACGTCGCTGTGTCCTCGTCGACTCGCACAATGTATTATTAAAATATAGTATATTGTATATACCGTGCACTAATGCTATATTTTAACTTTTTTTCGTCGGAGACGGAAACCAGTCAGGAACCAGTAACCACAGTCGGTTACAGTGAAACGCGTATACCTATATACCGACCGGAGCACTGCTGCAATAATATGTATACGCTCACATTGCACTGCCGCAGGACGCGTACCATAACTATATACACGCGCTCTGCGACCCCGTCGACAGGATATTTGTTTCTCTATCCTGTTTCTCACGGTCGCCGACGGGAAACCGTTTCCAGGAACCGTGCGGCGTTAATGAATTACAACTATAACATATTTGTGACGTGTACCCGAGTGTTTGCGAACGGTGTATAATATTTTGTACTTGTTTTATGTATACCTATTATTATTTATTATTAACTATAATATCGCTCTTACCGATTGACTTTGGCGGACGGGTAGAGAAACTTAGTGGCGAATCGGTGGACGCGGGGTCCACGATGCGCAGTCGACGTCGAAAAACAAATTTAAAAATCACGACGACAGAGCAGCCGAATAGCTTTCTAAATAATTTCTCTTCACCCTGCCACCACTAATCGGTCCACACCCTCCAACTTAAAAGAGCGCCAATGCCGTGGAGAGAAATTCGCTTACACATCAACTGCATCCGTGAAATATCGACTCTACTGCTCTCGGGCAATGGCCATCGTGGACCGTTTAAGAAATTCTAGAAATTCCGTCGAAAAACCCACATTGGCAGCTGCGGAGACCGTTCAAGGATGATAATCAATGATCATATCCCAGTCAGACAAAGTCCGTTTCCCTAAGTGCCTCGAGCATATAAGAGTATCCCTTAACGTTTATAACGATTATCGATACTTGTGACGTAACACGACAATATTGTTTCCGATTTTGTGCATGGTTATGAACACGTTCGAATGTACTATGTGTTTAATAGTAATGACTACTTAAAAGTCGGTTTTATACAAAAAAAATACATTATAACTTATGAGCGTTACAGCCTGTTTTTCATAGTGGCGATTCCGATATCAATGAAGTCGCGAAAAGCATATTTTCTGAAACCGAAACAAATCGCGATGAAGAATACCGTTGCTGCTGCAATTACGCGTTATAATCGAACTCGTTACGTAATATGAATTACATATTAACAGTATATTATACTATTATTATATTGTTCTCGCGATGTGTGTGTGTGTGCGTGTGTTTAAACGATTTTTTTATTTGTCGGACAAATTGCCGTTTAAGTATACGGTCGTGAAACTAATTGACGCTATTGACGAAAAAAAAAACAATAATTACCTACATTGTACATACTATAATATATAATATAACGTAAACCGCGTCCCGGAGCATAATATCTGTATATACCTATAATATATATTATGTACGAGCGTTTTATTTTCAAAGATATTTATCTATACCGCGCGATGTGTGTATATACTATATATACACAAACAGGTTTACATGTAGAGTTAACCGTGAAAACTGAACGACGGCGAGCAAATAAAATTATTTAATCCAGTCGATTATTTATGAACAACATTCCGCGGCGGTATGTGCCACCGGTCTAAATACCACGATTTATTATTATTATTATTATTATTATTTATTATTATTATTCGATTATCTCGCTCGATTTGGTCGTCTCGTTGGCCGTCGCGTGCATGATATTTTCAACGCGGTAAAACGCTGCAGCTACCGTTGCGCCGCGCCGTTGAGTTTACAACAGGTGGCACTGCGGTGATCTCCGACGAGATTTCAACTCAATGGGCCAGCCTGGGCAAGTTGATGATCATTTTTATTTGACTTTAGTTAATAGTCGATAGAAAAATTTAAAAAAATTTTAAAGTCCATAGTTATCTTAATTTTTTTTTAACTCAATTCAATTAAAAAGGATATGGAACTTGCAGCTAACTCATTGAGTTAAGTTAAGTTATTTTTGTTTAAATATATAAATGGATAGTTAAATGATTTAAATTGAACTTTTTAACTGGTTTATGTCCCGGCTTGTCAATATGTACATGTAGTGCCAATATTATACGATTAGGTGACGTGATGTGCCGATTACTCAGTGGTTGTATACCTACTTTGGACAAACAATAATAATGTTATAACAATAATAATTGTATAATATTTGCTCGTAATGATAGTAATATATAATAATATTTAATACTAAAATCATACAGAATACCTGTCTCCTGGACCTCAGTGCGTGGCTAGTAAACGCATCCCACGAGAAGACCACCTTGTTTGAAGTGGTTTTTCTGTTATTCTTATATAATAGGTATATTATGTAAGCACAATATCTCTATTTATTAATTGCTATTATAGTTATACAAATTCTTAGAATTGAATTGCTATTTTAAATTATAATAATTATATTATGTATTCGGAGCACTGATTGCAGAATGAAAATTCTCAATAGAAATAATAAATTACGGTGTTGAGAAACAGATGTAAACTAATTTAAAGACAAATTACATTATTTATCGATATACCTACATAGGTACTTGTTTGCAAGTTGCTGCGCAGGGTGCAGGTATTTTCAAATTGCGCCAATTACGTGATTTGCAATATTAAAATATAATTGTAAATTGGGTCATCCTGACATAGCAACTCTCTAATTATATATTTGTAACACCCCAAAAACACTTTTTGATTAACTCCCTTGAAACATAATACACGTGAGTGTCTAAACTGACCATAATTTTTACTCAAGATTCAGCAGAAGTCTAAAAGTTCAACTTCTTCAAATCGAATACAGCCGTATAGGGACTTCATGTCGCTTTGTTGTACGATTTTAGTAATATTATATTTTTATTATTATTATATGCGACAAGCACGTCGTATAATGCGTTGACAACATAATTTGTCCATCAACGCGCTTATAATTTACACCACACGCAACTCAAAGGTCCGCACAGAACCGACGTTGGTTACGTTGCAAACTATTTCCTCAGTTTCATTATTTAGAACGTAACTCTTTAAATTCTTGCATGAAATTCCACAAAATCCTCTTCTGCAGTTCAGGTGTACAATATCCTTAATATGGCGCATCCGTAGCAAAAGTTCTACTAACAAAAAGCACAAAACCATATTTTGTAAATTGCTTTATTAATGTGTTTCCATATTGTAGCATACATTGTTTCAATTGAAATGATTGAAATCGTTTGAAGGATTTTAAACCTCTCATTTAAAGACTTTTTAAAATGGGTTGTTAGACTGTTTACGTTGGTAGAGGAACATAATATAATATGGGAGATTTGCAGTGTCGTTTACGGAAAAACGAAACTTGCAATATCAAATCATATTTTCAAGTCTACGCAGAAAAGGAATTTGAACAAACAACGGGCAATTAAAATGTACTACAGTGCCTACTATCGTGGTAGTCTATATAAGAAAATATAATAGATGCAATGGTTTTCACGGTCGTGCGTCGATCGAAAGTCTGCTGTGGTGTATAATTATTATACCTGTAAGGCTTGGGCCACACGATGCGTTAAGTCAGTGCGTCTGAAAAACGGGTGCTATTTGTATAGGCGAACGGCATTGTGGAAACGAGAAAAAAATCTTTCGTCGAATTGAGAGAATAATAAAAATAAAAATGTTAAAAAAATATATATAAAACGGTACGGAAAAAAATAACAATGACAATAAATAAACCTCATCGTGGGCCACTCGACCGGTCCTTTTCTTCGTCCGTCCGAATGCAGTCGGCAACTAAACAACAATAATAAAATAATACTGCGTGTACCTATTGGCCATTGTAATTTATATTATTATTATAGGTACACTGTTCGCCTAGCTGCAGTCCGGGCCGCCTCGCATTTTATTTCCGTTCGTTCGACTCTCTCGGCGGCACAATACTCGCGACGTACGCACCTTCGACGGACATACACACGGCTAGACGTGAGCACATAATAATAAACACATAAATAATATATTTTACGGACGTCATTACGGCGGCGGAGGCTTTTCATTTATCACCTAGCACACACAACGGTCAACGGCACACCCTGCATATAATATTATTTTACATAGTACCTACAAAAAATAATAATAATATGGTATTTGCTCTTACCATGATAATAATAACACTAATTATAATTATAATTATTCATTCAAATGAATAAAACGGGCAGATTGCTCAGTAGTACAAGTAAACAGGTAAGTTTTTACGACAAATTGATATAGGAATAGATACAATAACATAGATTCTTAATAATTATAGGCTGGAATATAAACTAAAACGATTGTAAAAGTAAAATATTACACATTTTTAGTCAAGTACCTGTATTTTAAGAATTGGTGCTAACGGAGTAAAAAAATACAATCGACTGATGCTAGTTTATTTCACAATGCCATGGCTCTAGGAACATTAGAGTTTTTTAAGTAATTTGTACCGTGCGATGGGAAGTTAAATGTTTGAGTGGTTCGATTAATATATGGTTGGACGTTGAATGGAATGTGTCCAATAGGTAAGAGGCATCTATATTGTTATTGATTAGTCTATATAAAAAATAAATATCGGCTGAATCCCTTCTGGAGACTAGAGAAGGAAGATTCAGAAGTGATCTCACAGGTGTGTAATCATGCTGGTGAATAGTTAGGTAAGTCGAATTTACATGCTACGAACCTTAGAAGTCGGTTCTGAATCAATTCAATAATCTGAACGTTTTAATTAGTTTAGTGACTACAAACAGGACTAATAGGAGATCCATATAGTCTAGGATGGATCTAACTAAAGATCAATAAAGCAACTTAAGTGACTCTAAATCCTTAAAAGCAGACAAATTACGTTTAACAAAGCCTAACACGCACTGAGTGATTTTTTTACCATACATTTTAAATGCTCCTGAAAATTTAAATCATGGGTGAGGGTTTTAATAGTATATTCTTCTCGGGCCTCTGCTAACGCGCGTATAATTCTGTCGTTATAAATGCTCATAAGTCTAATGGCTAGCTATAAAAACATGATAATAGTAATAGTAATAATAATAATAATACGTCGGGAAAGCGAATTTTTACCCCAGAGTCATTGTTTCGCATATACGAGTACACGCTCAGCGGAAAACCTTTCGTCGGGCAAAAAACGACTTTATCGTTCTATACACTAGTACACACGCACCAGACACGTCGTATCTATAATACATACAGTGTGCGCCGTATTCGTATGCACACATACACACACACACACAAATAATATAATAATAATATATTCCGAGTATAAAAGAAACTGGTTATAGTAATAATAGTAATAATAATAATAATAATAATATGTACGCATCGTTTTATACCCGTCGAGTTTTCTATCTCCCTCTTCTCGCCTTAAACCTACAAAATATATAATAATATTATTATCATGCGTATAGCTGCTGATATTATTATCATTATTATTATTATTACCGTACAGTTCTCGCCGGCTCGCGGTATATGCACCGAGTGTGCGGTAAATACCGCGGTATAGGTACTCTCGACCACTATATATACATATAATATGTATAATATAATGTGCCCATAATATACTATGTGTATATTAATATATTATACAGAATACTGCGAGTCGTACTCACGCACGAGTGTGTATATAATAACATGTGTGTGTGTGTGTGTGTGTGTGCGTGTGTGAGCACGTAAAAATATATATGCGATACCGGTCGGACGAGGCACGAAGCTGCGACGACGGACGTTCCGGTGCGCATACGGCGGCAGGCCTCGACCGCGTGAAGTGCGGGTGGGCAAGAGGGAGCGGTAGGAGCAGTCGTCGTCATCGTCGTCGTCGTCGTTTCCTCCGGTCGGCCGCCACCCACTCGTACTGTTATTATTATTATTATTATTATTATTATTATTATTACTATAAGAAAGCCAGCTAACCGCGACCGGTCGCGGTCGACGGGCGGAGGTGGTGCAGCGCGCAACCATTCGGAACTCTTCGGTCCTTTTCTTCTCGTTATTATCACTATTATTATTATTATTATTATTATTATTATTATTATTATCATTATCATTACGACTGCAGCGCGCTGCACTGCTACGCATATATATATATATATTCACACACACACAACTACGACTATGCTGCTGCGACTATTATCATTAATTCGTGTACCATACAGGTATAATACGAGTGTAGTTTGGGCATACCGAGTGCTCGCGTGTATAATACTACTACCGAGCCGACCGTTCAGCGAGAACTGCGGGGGGGAGGGGAGGGGAAGCCCGACTCTGCCGCCGCCGGAGAGCGTACCCGCGAGTACGGCGGCGCGAGGTCGGTGATCCGCGCCCGAACCGAACCCAACCGTGGTCGTAGGTGGTATACGAACGCCGCGGCCATCGCCAGTCGGTTTTTTCCTCGACTTTTTATGCCGTCCCGGCAGGACGAACACACGAGAAAATATAATATTCCCGTCGTACCATTATTATAGCTAGTCGCGGGTCCCACGGTGACGACGACCGCGACTGGGTGACGAGACCGTTTTCGTCAGTTATTATTACATGATATAATAATATCATCGAGTTGTATATTATAACTACGTTAGTCGCCGTCGTTGAAATAATATGCCCAACGACGATGTAGTAGATAACATTACTGTACAAACAGTTTTCCGACGCTGGTGGAGTGAGGTAATATTGCAGTAAAATTACACCCCGTCGTCGGTGCAGCGATGTCGTGGTGTCGTGGTGTGGGAGTCACGAACCCTGGACTACAAGACATAGGGGTCCGCCGGCCATCATCGGATATTCTAATAAAATATAATAATATATAATATCGTATAATGTTTTCGAATTATTTACGTTGAAAATATTCGCGATTCCGTCGGTTTTGTTCCGCGATATTAATCGGGCACTCCGAACGCATTCTTCTATTAGGCGTGTAGTTTTATTTTGCGCTCTGCAGAGATGATTGTACATTGGCTGCAGTGCAGCGAGTCGCTCGTTGTGTATATTTTGGTCAATATTTCACTATAATAATTTAATTCTGAACACTTGTGTCGTCCGCACGATTAAAATACATTTTATCCAGTTGCGTTTTATACGTTTTGCAGTGTATAAAAAAAATTGTATTCGTTGTCTGAAAATCAAGGAGCTTAGCTTGAGCAGCAGTCTTATTTTTCCTCCAGAAAATCCTAAAATTACGACACTGCATATCGCGTATACATGTGCTGTGGAAAAATATTTAAGGAAAATCTCGTACTCAGATGTCTGTTGTAGTCGTATTAAAAAGAGGCGTCTGTCGTCACTGCAATATTGTACGCGCACGACCACTGGCGCACGACTAAAATTTGAATACCGCTGGCCCTATATACTGAAAATTAGGGCACGTCAGCCATCACTGGTTTTAGAAAATGTATAATATAATATTATTATAAAATGTTTTCGGAGTATATTTACTTTGAAAAATTATTGTCTTAATACCAATATATTTTTTTATTTCACGATTTACATCGTATTAACATAACACTTCGGGCACATTCACCGGTGGTATAATCATAATATAATAATATTTTCTTATTGTTTTCAGGTCCGAGGCATGAACTGCATTGCAGCATGTTTTTTAGTCAATATACTTTATTAGTTTGATTTTGAACATTTTTCAGTACGATTAAATAGGTACGTATTATTATAGTCGAACTGTATTTGTATAAAAAAAAACTATAATCGTCTTCGTTGTCTGAACATCAAGCCCCGCTGCAGGCTTATTTATGCGCCAGGAACAAATCCTGTATAGTTCCGGTACTGCACATCGCGTACTGCATTTGCTATGGGAAAAGATTTGAGGAAAATCTCGCGCTCGGATGCTGTATGGAGTCGCATACCCACAATTACGGATACGTCTGTCGTCACTGAAAATGTATAATGATCACGTGCACGACCGCCGACGCACGACACAAATTTGCATACCGATACGCACACAAAACGTTCGTTTTGACGTTTCACGAAAAATGATTACTGTCAACGTCGAAACAATAGCGTATTTTTTTTATATTTTTTATTTTGCGCGCGCACCTCACCCGGCTCACGAAACACAAATACAACATATTGTACGCGTACCATATACATTATTATTATTATTATTATTACTACTTCTATTACTATTATTATTATGTATACTCGCACCGCGGTCGTAGTTTTCGGTGGTGCGCTTTGTAGTTTCATACAATCGCGTAAGATATTTTATTATTATTTATTCTGTCTGTGTGCAGAGCATTTCGCAACATTTGAGAATTTAATGAGAACGAGATAAAATCAATGCGGTCACGACCGAATCATATTGTACTAAATCTTACACCGTATGATAATGATATGATTACTATTGAGTCTGGAGCACAACAATGGTTGCCTTTTTTTCGACCTTTGAAAAATTGATATCTATATTATTTTTAATTAGTTTTGATTCTGCACGTTGCTGCTGCAGTAACCATAGAACAATGCTCAACAACAAACAATATTCTGTGTATACTTATCTTCCTATCCGCCGATCTCAATCGCACATTCACATATAGTTAAAAATATAATAAATATAGGTATATAGACTCTAAAATTATACTACTTGTGATTATTATACAATAATTTGCTTTTAAAGAGTCCTTTGTGATTGCAGTATTTGCAGTGTGTATACATATAATAATAAAAGGTCTTATCGTCGAAAAGTATAATAATTATATAATAAACATTATTTTAATTTAAAGATCGTATCTTATTTATCCGAGTATATTTTCGGCTTTAATAACAATAATAATTGTCATTATTAATTCATCCGAAAACCATTGTTTTCTATCCTTCGATTTTATGGTTCCGCCCTTCTTCCCAAAGTATGAATTATCGCAAACCAACCATTATCTATAGTTCGGGTTTGCATTGTAACATATTAAACAATGCCCGGGAATAAAGGCGAATTACTTCACGTAATCGAATGTATCTGAACGACTAACAGAAAATATATAGTAGCCATACAATAGGTAGAATACTTTCCGTTAAGAAATTAATAAAAAAAAAAAACCAATCGACCAGGAAGGTCTACAAAAAGGTATTTTTGAACAATTTGAGTAAGTACCTACTACCTACCTACTAATCATATTTCCCTCCGTGTATTTTGTAGTATAAACGGTAATTGAATGATTAAAATATTGCAAAGGTTAATGCAAATATACTACACAACATTTAAGTGTTTCGGTGTAATAATAATTGAATTATATAAAAACATGGCGTTCATAGTAATTGTATTATAATTAAAGAATGTCGTGTTATAACTATAGTGAAAAAGTAATTTAATTATTCAAAAACTAGTGTGAAAGTGAGCATAAAAAAAAACCGAAATTAATTTAACTACACTCCATTTTGTATTAATTTAAGCAAAAATAAAAAAACGTATTAAAAAATCTTTTATGAAATTATAGTAGGTTAGGTACCTATTTAATATACTTTGATACATTATACATATTATATATATACTCTACATATATTACTATAGTCTATAATATTATAATATACTGAAATATATGTCTATAATACATATAGAACAATATAAGTTTTAAATATTTATCGTGTGGGTGTATCGTTCATGTAACTAGGTTTTTCGTGGTAAAGAGTAAAAAAACACACTGAACATTTGGTAATTTAGTTTTATGACTTTTTATACACGACAATTCAATACGATAAATAAACGAATGAACGAAGAATTTAATATCATGCTTCTATATTTAATTAAACACCGGCTACTTTTTATTCTTTAATAGTTTTATTACTATATAGCATATAATATAAAGTAACTAAAATTTTATCACCTTCTATTTAATGTTGATTCTCATTAGCCTAGTATAATTTATTATATTCACAGTTTTTTTTTTTTTGCACGCTGAGCGAAGCGAGCTAGATAACGATTTGTTTAAGCGGTAATGATAGTAAGAAAAAACGGTAATGTTGTGGTTATATTATATTTTGTTTTCCAATAATATGGCTCATTGAGCGATTCCAGACTTTTAGAGTACTTATTACATCCAGTAATTTATTATGAACACTTTGAAAAGTGTACTGTATAGATGAGAAGTCTTAATATATACATGCTATATATTCGCTGATTTTCGATATTTTAATTACCAAGCTGGAAAAAGGAAAAGATTATAATAGCACCATGTTTAGAACCAAAAGATAATGGACATTAAAAATAAAATGTAGAAAATCGAATCTCATATATTTTGCATCCCTAGAACTTTTCCACTACAATAACAATGATGAGTTGATATTTTATTATTATATCATATTATTATAGTTCAACAAATAAGCTGTATTATTGGAAAATTACAAAACTAAGTTTTATGCAAGAAATACATATTTTTAAATTATTGTGTAAAGCTCTGCTCTCGGCCGTGCAATTGTAGCTTTTTATTATCATTTTAAACTTCCACCACCAGTAACACCGCGTCACCTTATCGAGATCAGACGTCGATTGCTTTGGTGGAGCTGGTCGACGCAGAAGGGGTCAAGTTTATATTTTATAAAAATGTCATTAAAACAATGATCATATTATAATCATATTTATTATTTATCGGCAACCAACGCTAGGATGTATTTTTGTATTATCTTTTTGTATTTGACATCCGTCAATTATTTATAAATTGAATTCGACGAAAGGACGCGACTGATCGTCCGATATTTTGTTCTGAAATAAGTAGTTTTTTTTTCACTTTTTTCTTCAATATTGATTATGACTTAAGAGGATTTTATGTGTTATTCGGTACAGTGATTAATTAAAATGAAACCAACAAAAACTAAAAAAAAACCACGATAAAAATTATAATGAAAATCCGAAAAAAAAACGCTTTCGCACTATAATAGCCATGGCATTATACACCTAACATACTATTTAGTCTTAAATATTGTGTTTAATCTAGTGTACTAGTATCAGAACTAAAAATCATAATATAGGTAAAATGCATAAATAACATGGTTATAATAACAATTATAATTATTAAGTTATTTTAATATGTTTTTTTTGTTTTATTAGTTTCCCCAAGACTGGAGAAATTGTTTTAGTACAATAATTTTGAGTTTCCGGTGGTTCCCTTCCTTGAGCATAAAACCAGTGGGGGGAAGTTAAATTTTTTTAGTAATTATATTAAATTACGAATTATTTTTTAAAATTGTGTCTTAATTCAATTATACTTAAGTTACTATTTTTTATTTGTTCAAGTACTCAAGTTACATTACTTTTGAGTTAAAAATAGATTAGTTATCAATTAAAGTTATTTTAATTTTTACTTTCAAAAATGTCACCAACTTTAAATAATTATGTTGTCAATACATTAACTAGATTAATGACAATCAACAATATGAAATTATATTCAATTTAAGAACTCAAGAAGACAATAATAACTGTTTAACACATTTTGCTCTTTATTTTTAAAATTTAAAAAAAATGCTTTTCTTGACAATTAGTTATTACCGAAATTGTATTGTCAGAAAATCATACTTTTATAGTATATTTACAAGTATTATCAATTGGTTCTTAAAATGTGTTATGAAAAATAAATTAACCAGTATTAATAATTTTACTACCTACAAAAAAGTAACTTAAATTACGTATAAACTATAAATTACCTCCAATAAAATGTAAATGAATTACCATCAAATTAATTAAAATGTAATTTCAAAATCTACAGTAGTTTTTAACATTGCATAATGGTTATGTGTTTAAACATATAGTTAATAATCACTGTACAAAAGTCATTTAATTTGTAATTTATAGTTTGTGATATATATGTGATACTGTTTAAAAAAAATGAAATTTCAACTGTTAATTAAAAAACTAAATGTGGTATGCGTAGACAATAGTGAAGAAACCCTGTATACGATTAATATAATACATAAATTAACGAGAATCTTATAGGGCTACACAAAAATTAAACAAATAAATTTATTTTTATACTTTTTCGTCGTACGAAATAATCGAAAAACTACTTAATCGTTTGTGTTACAATAGTATGTAGAGTGGTATAATATGTAGATGATTTTAGTTTAATGACCAAGATATTCTTAAAAAATAAACAAGCTTAAAAGTTATTTTTAAACACTGGATGCATATTATTATACATGCATATAATATTATGACCTACTTACCTATTAGTTATTAAATTCAATCTAAATAGTGTCCATCGAAAGCCGTTCACATAGCAGTATGAATATATTAATAGTTATTGTTTTTCGTCATTTCTTGCACAGGAATACCTACTTGTCAGCTTCGGCTTGGAAATGGAAACAAAAAGTATACCCTGAAACTACGGCTGCGGTTAGACGACGAAGCTGCAGTCAACAAAACGAATAGAATAATAATTGAGTTTGTAGATAAACACAAGGGGAAAGGCCGAAGGCAAATCTTTGAAAGATAACAGCGGTACTTACACCTAAATCCTATTACCTGTATAAAATAAATATATATATAATATATATATATATTATATTATATACATATACAAATTATATAATTATATATAATATTGTACGGTCGTAGAGTTCAACAAAAAAAAAGTACCGTTAGGTGTAACTAACACTTAGCACTTAGACCTAAGCACTATGACCGTTGAACTTGAGATGGCGGCAACTAGAATTTATGGTTGAAATTGCAGAGTTAGACTAAAAGTCGAATACTTAGTCAATGCGCTGTTACATTAATCTTTATTGATAGAATTTTTCCATTTTATGAACTTACTTATTTGTTAAATTATGTATACATCTTCCTATTATAACATACATTATTTAGACATTAGACACATGTAACTTAAGTATGTAACACATGTAGCCATAAAATGAGTCAATTAATCCGTATGTAATGTCAATATAATTTGTAGGTATTATATTAGTCATATCCAAGGCAGTAGCTAGAAAAATATTTANTATAAATATGTTATATTATATAATAAAATATGATAATATAAAAATATTATTTCAATTAAATTAATCTTTATTTAACCCCCCCCCCCTGGTTTACGGTCTTGGTCATATCATATGGCATACAGCCATACAGGTTAAATCACTTAAATCACCATGCAAAAATATGTATAGTTATTATCAAATATACTTATCGAATTTCAGGATTATTATTGCCGAATCCAATATTATAAACATTTTGCATGGGATGGGCGCAAATAATTTACCTAACACAGGGGGGCTTAGTTATCCCACTCATCAACGCACTAAAATTGAAATTAAATTCATTGTAATGAAAAAAAAAATGTGGGTTTTTAGATATCATTAACTATGGATGCAATTCTACTCAGAAAATGATCACAGTTAATAACAATGACACAGAAACTAAACCTTATTTTAAATCATAACAATATTTAGTAATAAATAATTAAGATATAATATGAGTACCTGTATGGCTGTATGACTTACAAAGTATAGACTAAAAACTTAAGTCTAACGTTGAGTTCGGATTACGCCATTGTTTTCACTATAAAACAATAAACTCGACAGTTGGAAATACAAAAAAAAAAAAACAACTCGTGCCCATAAATTTAGAAAATAGATATTTACTATACTAGAATGTATACTGCAGTTGTTCCCAGTAATTATAGTAAATGCTAAAGGTGTTATTAATGTATGGATATAATTTGTTCTACGAATATCGTGATTATGTATAATTTGTGTATTTGCTTTTAAACTTTCACGTATTTTTCCCCTTAACAATTGTACTATTAGGAGACGCTGGTTTTTGGTGACATTTGGGCTCACGAAAACCAAAGGAGAGGATACGTCCTGCTAGACTAAATATTAAATTTATTTTATATTTTATTTGCAAAACCATTAAAGGAGTAAGGCGATTATTGCAACATGTTCTAATACACTGCAGCGCTAGATAACTCAGAAACTATTTGTTTGAACTTCAGTTTATGGATAAACCACAATTTTCATAATAATCGAGATTCGAACAGTTTATGGAAAAAATGAGAAAATGTTCCATTAAAAAAAAAAAGAATTTTGTTTCACCATAATATATAATCTATGACACTCCAACAATCATAATTTAAATTTTAAATAAATTCATTTTTAATGATAAAAAGTGAGTGTACTTTCTTACATAATAATCCCATGTAATACATACTTATAGCGGAGACCCGATCGAATTTAATAGTTGGCAATAATTGCAATCAAGTAATTCCTAAATATTATGGCGCCTTTATAGAATAATAGGTAATAATAGTAGTTGGTATCTACAGGTTATGGGCGTCTTGTAGTCTTGTATAATATGAGGGTAACCGTTTTAAACTGCTCGCGACTTATGCGTTGGCTTCTTACGGTATAACAACAATTACAACTTCGGTGTATTCGCTATATCGAATTAACGAAAAGAAACCTTTTTTGCCGTTGCCAATAAAAACCGATCGCATTAATATTGTACTACCATGATAATATGGCGCTTTAATTGAAACGCGGAGGAAAACGAAAAAATAAATCTAAAACACATTTTCATACATAAATGCATGATAATATATTATATTAAATACACACTACGCGCGCGGCATTTAACAACACGGTGCAGCCGATTATTTGCTCATGCCAATAAAAACAAAATTTCCATTAGGGCCATCTGCGCTGATTTGCATACACGCTTTTCCTCTTGGCCCATTTCCATTTTGAACGTGTTTATGAATACATAATTCCCGTCTGTACTACCGACAAAATATGTATATGTATATATATTATATAAGTGCCGTTCTCGCGGTCCATTGGTTTATACTATTTGCTGCAGCGCACACCGCACAACAACAATAATAATAATAATAATAATAATACTAACGCTCGTCCATTAACAGTGAAAGTGACATAATAATCTGTTTTGTAAATATTATAATGATCGCTGCTGAAGACGACGGCTGTGGCGGCGGCGGCGGTGGCGATGACAACAATATAATGTGTAAAATAATATATTATCGTTACGCCGCCGTCGCATCGTCGTACGCTATATAACGATAATATAATACGCAAATCTCGTTTGTATTCAGCTCGGTGGTACATTAAAATAAAACACGGCATCGGCCTATATACCCGCTTCGACGCGGTAAGTACCGACTGTAAAATATATTTGACGTTACACTATAATATTATATTACTATTATTATTATTATTATTATTATATAGGTGGGTAGCCGCTGCTTTTCACCGCTCGGAAATCGGATCGTTTGATGGAAAACGTGTAATGGAATTTCGGGCAATGTATAGGCGGAGGACGATGGTACGACATATATAGGATACCTACCGCTGCAGATCACGTGAAACGGGAGATAAATGAAGGATAATGGCAAACGCATTCGTGGAATAATAACGACGTGCAGGTATATAGGCCGGTTGGGTTACGTCGTTTCTGTAAAATAATAAAAGCCCGGACCGCGTTTCCACTGAATGTCCGATGTTTTCACATGTCGTCAGCATCTGCTGCAGGACCGTCAGGACTATGGAGTTTATATGTTATAGAGAGTACCCGTGAATGGGAGTCGAATTGGTAACAGTCCGTCTGACGTTCGTATATACCTAAATATTATTATACTGCGCGAATAGGGGCGTAGGGTGATATGACGGGACTATCTCTGAGACTGATTAAATAATGTCCTTCGTATGTCATAATAATTATTATTATTATAGTACCATATGCCATACTAGATGTGTTTCCTCTGCAAGGGAAATTCAGGTACCGCGTAGATATGTTTTTCGTTATAAAATAGTGTAGTGGGAAAATATCTAGCAGCAAGCTGCATTTTGTTGGAAATTTAATTTCTTTTTTTGTTTTTATTGTTGAGGATTTGCGTTTCTATGGGAATAAATAAAACAATACTAAAACCAAACTCGCAAAAATCGGTTACGAAAAAAAAAAATTGCACCTAATCCAAAACCACTTGTTCGAGAAGAATACATCGAACAGAGATGCCATATGATACAATAACGATGTAATACATCATATATTTACCTTCTATACCAGCAAGTCGTATTTATAAACGAAAACGACTTTTAACACGAACCATAAGTCTATATATCGCCCTTATGGCGTGGATTTTAATGATTTTCTTTCCTGTTGTACTTGAAAAACTTCCGCATCAGTACGAAACTATACACTGTCGTACCAAGATATATATATTTTTCTTCCATCCCGAGTAGAGGCAGGACGATGCTGCTCAGACCTCGTCTGAACCTAACCTAACCACAGAGCGGGAGATAACAAACGAGGATAATGGAAAACGTACGAGGAATAATAATGTCGCGTAGGAAGTCCTGGTAGATTGGTTACAGCTGGGTAACGTATACTTCTGTGAAATAATAACAGCCCGAACCGTGTTTTCATATTATTGAAAGTCCAATGTTGTCACTTGTCTTCGTCGTCCACAGGACTCAGGAGATTGAGAGTACCTACATAATATATGTGTGGGAGCCAAATTGCAGGTGATAATAGTACAGCGCGTTCGGCGTTCGTACCCACATATTATTATATAGGTACAAATAGGAAGTGTGAAAGAAAAAACAGAAAAATATGATGAATAAAAATAACATATATTTAGACACAATATGACGATTATATTATATATTTACATCCTATATACCTGACAGCGGTATATAAAAGAAAGCGACTTTGAACACGAACCATATTATCGCACGTATGGCGTGGATTTTAATGATTTTCTTTCCCGTTATACTTGGAAAACTTCCGCATTAATACGAAACTGTCGCACCAAAATATATTTTTTTCCGTCCCCGGTAAAGGTAGGTACTGCAAAGTATATATTATTATACCGTGTTTGCTAGAAAACAATTTTTTCAAAGTTCTTTGTTTGCTCGAGAAACCCTAACAACTTTATACCGATGTTGGTCAAAGGAAAACTTTAAATTAGTTTTTGAAACAAGAGTCGCAGATCTTGATCAGTTTTTTTAAACTGATTCCATATCTGGCTTCCGATTAAACATTTCTGCTGAGTGTAAAACATTTATTTCTCGTTTATCTATGCAGACATTAAACAGCAATTAATGCGCTGCAGTAAATAATAACATCGTGGTGATAATAATTACACTGGCGCATTGCTTAATATAATAATATGGTCGATTAAATTAAATCTACATTAATTTTTCACGATGTGTACATTATAATATAGTTTCATCAAAATAACCATTAAGAAATTTAAAAAAATCAACCATCCATATATTTTACACGCATTTTTCTATTTCAAATAACCCGATATTTATTAAATTGTGTTCTCGCTTAAAATAATAGCCACCAATCACCCCATATCGACTCATCTCGTTTTTTGTAATTTTATCGGTCCCATAGAAAATAATATATAATACATACTACATAGTAGGATCAAGTTTCATATTTTGCTGTTTCTCCGCACGTAATAAGCGAGAGTCGGAAGTAAATTTTGGTCAAGGTCTTATACTTTTAAAATTTCAAGTAAAATATTTTATTATTTTCTCTCTTATAAATAAATACATTTTAAGTATAAAATCCATGCCCCGAAAAATGTAGGTCAGGCTTTTGTAATATTTATTTAATATATTATGTTGTTGCACAGGTACGTACCTATCCTGCAGTTGTGCAGTCTATACTTTTTCACTGTTTGTGTTTTAGGTGCACTATTTTACAACAACATAATCCAAGTGAGCTTATCATAAATTGGTTTAAGTCTAAAATCCTATTAAATATTTGTTCCGTTTGTTTTGATGCATTTTTCTAATGGATTGCAATTTATAACAAACAAACGAGGTCCCAATCCTCTCCTATACATGAGATATACAAATAAAATGTTGATTCATATCATTTTTTTATGATCTATAAAAAAAATAACCTTAGGTATTAGTACCTACAATTATACGGTTCCTCAGTAATAATAATACAGGGGCCCCACGGATTCCACAATTTGTCAGAACTCCGTGGTACACCCTGTATACTTACAATAGTACAGATTAATTTTTTTTAACATTGATATGTTTTTTGGCTGGGCATAATAATTTTTTTCTAACCGATTATTGCGATTGCTATTTTTGTAACGCTTTGTTTATTGCCATAGAAACTCAAATCAATTATAATAATAAAAATATTTGATTACATTTTTAACAGGATTTTGTATATTCCTAGATATTTTTCCACTTTACTATACCCAAAAACATATTACCTAGGATTCCTCAATTTTCTTTGCAGACAAAAAGTATCTGTAGTAGCATATGCTAAGTAGCTACTTAAAATATATTTATTTATTTTGTCAAAATCAATAACAATACAATAATTACAATAAATTATATTAATAATAGCTGATATATATACCAACTGAGCTATAAGCGCGTACCAGGTAACGGAGTTCATGTATATTATAGTTTATAATTCGTTTTTTTAGTAAAATACTCTTATAAATGAAAATAAGACTAAATAGTTGAATAAATAAAAAGAATACTAAATAGTTAATATTAATTAAATATAGTAGATAAATATTTTAGAAACAATACATTAACACCAGTCTATATGTTGGTAAAAGTATTATGTCTAGACATATTGACTTTTTATAATTGTACACAATATTATCATCAAGGTTACTATAATTATTTCATTTATTGCCCTTTTTATTTGATTTTTTTAGTAATTATACCATTGGCGTTATTGGATTGACTTTCACATAAACTTTTTATTAGACACTTTACTTTGTTATTTTAATTGTTGAACATAGTTTTCCCCTTGTAATTGGGGGAGTTTCTTGAACTTGTTAATAATGTATTTCTTGTTCTTCTGTCTATTATTTCTGTACCATTGAGTATGTTGTTCTGTATAGATTTTACTAAAAATTGTCTAATGTATATGAGGATAGAATTTATTCTTTGTGTTGTATTAAAATACCACCGTTGATTAAATCAATTTTTAGTGCGTATTTTTTCGTAAAATTTGAAACTTTGTTCAGATATTTTTTAGTGCGCATACATCATAATGAAGTATAATAAAGGTACCTACGTTGTAATATTTGTACTCTTCTATATTACATTTTACGTACGAATATTATTGCTCGAAACTATGTCTTTTATTATACATTTCACATTATAAAATATTTAATATGTTAGTATAACACACGATGTCACGATGTATAGTGATTTGAGACATTCCTTGTTTTTATAGTCTGACGGATATTATATTATTATGAATGTCATCAAAGCGTATAAAGTATCTATAAATTATTACAAGTATACCTAATAAGTTTCTTATTCTAAGGCGATGCCTATTATTATTATTATTACATCCATTTGACATTTCGTTCGAGTTCTGCAATTACAATAATATTATTAAAACTGTCTTTCTATGGCTTTACAAACAACGATTCAGTCTGAATAACTCGGCTCTATATTATAATCGTTCCATGCGTGCTTCCGTGCACATCACCACGATTCATTTGTCGAACAAACTATTATTTTACTTTTATTTTTTTTTCTCTACAGAAATTCAATATCCTAAGTCACTGGGAGTGGTTATTTTTGTTTTAGAAACTCAAAGAGACGCGCACTAAAGTATGAAATATATTTTAAAAAACAGAACGCCGAAACAAAGAAAAAAACTAATAATAATGTCGTTGTGGCTTATTCCATCCTTCATTGAACTTCAATAACTACATACGAGTGGGTACACGTTATCTTGTGAAAAATAATAGTGCTATAAGTATCTTTGATATTTTTAAAAAACTATCATAACATTCATAACAACTAATATTCAAATTCCAAGTTTTTGACAGAATGAAAATGTCAAATGTTTGATAAATAATAATAGCTTCAAAGAGTTAAAATATTTTTAAAATTATATAAAGATAGAGTATAGAAATAATAATTGAATAAATATTTGCTAAAAATTCAAGTGTCTATACAGTTATTCATTCAAAAATATTTTTTTTTGTTTTTCCGGGTTATTTTCTATTGTGGCCTCCCATAAGTACCAACTAGATCGAATCTCCCACAAGAAACCACTCTAAAAAATGTATACCAAATAATTTTCCTTCTAAAAGTTGTGATCATAATGCTGAAAAAAAAATTTTAAATATACGTATCATGACGTATTAATACTAAAGTAAAATTAATATTTTTTTAAATCTAAGTAAAAATCTTAGTTTCTGAAAATTGAATTAAGTATAAAATAATATTTACTCTAAAAACATATTATTCGGTATTATTATTAGAAACTATTATTTCGTGATTATATACAGACATTTTAAATAAGAATGCATCCTCGTACACCCCCGCATTCATAAGTTCACTTTTATTATTTACTTTTATTATTATTTTTTTATTATTATTTAAACTGTATATACTCAGAATTGTATTATTAAAATGTAAAATAATTAAATTTTAAATAAATATAAATCCTACATGCACAGTTTAAAATATGTGATGCGCGTTTTTATTTTTATTTATCATATTGTTTTAAACACACATGTGACCTAGTTTTTTTGTTCTTCGAAATGGGTATGCAAACTCATGTGCTTGAATAATAATATATACCATAAACAAACATAATAATTTTTATTAAAACATAATGTTCATTTACACCTTACCTCGATATTGTATACATTAAACGCCAAAATATCGACCGTACGATATGTGTATATAGTAAGAAGGGAAAAAATGATTATTGCTCAACGCGTTGTAGAGCACAAATGATGAGCCTATCTGGAGACCTACGACCTTTGCACCTTTCGTCTCTATTTTCACGGTAGTACTTGTTAGCCTTTACAACCGTTAGGGTCGCCCGGGGTTTAAAATAATGAGCCAGAGTCCGAATATTATATGGACCTGACAGTTTATTGATCGTTAACCACCAATATGTCTGATGGCCGCGCACAATGGTACCTGTACACACAGCAATACAGTCACCATCAAACTGATTGCAACAGATCGATCCACACAAGTCCGGCATTCAAAATAAAATATACCTTCCGGTGGGGCGATTTTCGCTATCTCCGTATTTTTTTTCTTTTCTTTCCGCCGTTTTATGCGCAGTGCGGATAATAAGACTTAACGACGACGTCTGAAAATAACGAAAAATAAAAATAAATATATCACCAGTACTCGGTATAATATTCTATATCTGTAGTTATACGAAATACTGTAATAATAATCCATACGTAGGTAGGTACTATGTGCATATAATGTATGAAAAAAAAAATGCCAGTGTTTTTGCAGCAGATTACAGAGAAACGTGACGAGATACGAGTTCTGGCAATGATGAAATATGACGCGTGTAGGCCAAGAGACACCCACCCTAACACGTTTTGAAATCATATTGTTCTCAGGTATATATATGTATAATATGCTCGCTTGTAATAACGCCGAGCTGTTCGCAATTAAAATAAATACACTAATTATTATTATGCTTGTAAGTCCCTGTATGTATGTATATATATATATATATATACAATATGGTGTTTTATTTTTTTGAACATTTTATAACCATCGTCGTCGTTTCTTTTCAATTTATATTAAACGAAGACGCAACAATAAAGAGCAAAGTCATTATTTCCATTATTTATTTATTATTGTTTTTTTGTTAACCAAGTACTCTTCACAGAGTTCATCGAGAAATGCGTCACGTCCAGCCAGACTAAATCAAAATAATTATACGAAAAGTAAAAATTCCAATACCGTTGACTGTTCTCGGTGTAATTCAATAATAATGTAATTTATAGAAAAGACTTGTTTGCCTACATATTGTACATCATACTATTATTACTATCCTTGATCATACATACATACATACATACATAGAAAAACCACAACGACGTAGGAAAAATAGGAATAGTCGTAAAATACTACTCCGTAGTTAATGTTTGTTTGCTATTAGTGTGGCAATAAACGTGCTCACGTGCTTCTGGTACAATAATAACGGTTATAATGGCGAGTCTATGATAACAATATTATCTTTTATATTATAATAAAATAATAACGTAATTTACAGTTAGATACCTACCGTAACTGTAGCGACCTGCGCGTACCGCTAAAATATACATCGGACGTTGACGTATAAATCCCGGACCTACGTGACATCACATAATTTCCATAATAAATTTCACCCGACTTCAGTCTCGTGTTATGGTAGTGTGCAATATTTGTGTTTAAACTTCTCAAAGTGTTCCGACGACATAATTCCACCGAAGGGTACTGTGTGTTCCTTATTATAATAATCGTATAGATACGTATAAAGTATTAAATTATAATAATAATATTATAATGTATAGTTTTATGGGGTTAGTATGCGACTTCACGCAGTAGTGCTCAAACTTCAACGGCTCTTGCTGCGATTCACTCGATCATGTTAAATATTTGAGTTTAAAATTACCGATTGCATACAGACAACAGATATTAAAAGTCGATAAAGGTTTAATAATAATTGGCAATATATATTACGAGTATATACCTGTCTATCATCAATTCTGACAACCTAGCATACATTTATGTTTGGGCTTAAATTGAATCATCTCTTCACAATCCTGTTTACCCTCACACAGCGCCACACCTACCACCTCATAACATAATATCATATCATATTATAACTTTGAACTTTTATGAAAAATGTATTATTATTTAGTCGTATGCAGTAAAATATGTTATCATTGTGCTCACATTACCAGTTTTATCAAAAGTAATTTAAAAAAGGACTTAAAATGTATTATCATTAAGTGCAAACAATTTAACGGCACAATTAAAAATTGTATTTTTAAATTTTTAAAACATCTGCAAAATGTATTTAATATACCTGCCAATTAAAAAAAAAAAAAAAAAATAGAAAATTATATCAATATTTTTTTCTGTTTTCTGCTGTTGGACAGACTGATACTTTTTCATCTCTATAGACGCTACCTATGAGTCTATACATACTCGTACAATGTGTAGTTCGTAAGACGCGTAGAACATTTACATACATTCTCCAGTGAAAAATGAGAAATAAAAACAAAATTTGAATTCGCTTTTTGGTATACAAATGAGTGTTATCCGTGTATAATACGAGATTCGAGTCGAATCCTCAATCCTAATATTGGAAAGAAACCATGTTAAAGAGAATATATACTATAAAAATGACACGATCGAGCAGCGTTATTCGTTTAGTTGGTGCCTGGTGGTCGGAGTCAATATTATGCATATTATACAATATCGCTTATTCATGATCGTATTAAACATTTTCATACTCCTTTATTCGTGCTACATTTGAGCTCGTTCACTCTCTGTCGTGGTGACGTAGAAAAATATTGTCGTGGGCTTAAGCTCAGCCGTTCGCCGCACCTCGCGCGTGGGATTCCACAAGAACTACCACCGAGTTTAATAAAAATTGTGTCTGTTTTCTACTGGGGAACAAAGTGATTACTTTTTACCCCAAATTCCACCTATATGAATCCATATTATGGTAGTCTATACCCGAGGGCCATGCCTAGTGTAGGACGTGTACAGAACATTTATTTTTTTACGAAAATATGGTATTGTAATAACTAATAATATGTTCTCCGGACCTCCAGTAATAGACTCGGGGTTTGGTAAAAATAAGCTTTATCCGTGTGTAATACTGAATGATTTCAGTAGGATCCTCTGGCGCACTGCAGGTGACTACAATAATTTAACAAAATAAATGTCATATACTATTCATACATTTATGATCTCAATAAAATTTGCGCGCCCAAGCTGTTTCTCGTTCAAATATCGCCCATTGATAATCGTATTATGCAAGCACATATTCGTGCTACACTACAGCTCATTCACTCTCTGCAGTGACGTCAAATTATGCTCCGGGGTTTTTCGCCAGTTCACCGCTCGCCTAAAGCGTTTGAGAATGTGAGATTCCGCAAAAACGACGGTTGTTTAATATATTTGGGATTATTAACCATGGATATATTTAAGGTTGTAACAATTCTTACAACGTTCCTGCAATGGTCCCGCTTCATCATCCCCCGCATATACAGTGTGATCTACTTAGCGCAGTACCCACCGTCTTATAGGGTTCTGCGGAGATACAAACTACTTTTTTTTTATGAAAACCACCCTTAGATACTCAGCAAAGAAAATAATATTATGGTGTGCTTTAAAATTATTTTACATAGCATATAAAATAGAGGTAATGTATTTCAAATTGTTTCAAGTAGGTTGCAATTAGTTGCTTATGTGTTGCTAAATACTGGCACTAATTTGGAGTTTCTATGACAAAGTCGGAGACTAACTTCATGCACGTGTGATACATAATTTAGTAGGTAGGTTCTTATTATACTCTCCTAATTTTCACAAATGATAAAATTGTAATAAATGTATATTAATAAGGTACCATAATTTTCATAATAGCCGAGCACATTTATCTTTTGAACCTGTTAAAGTGTAGATTTCTATTATCCTTAGTAAGGAGTAAAGTATACTTAAAAACCAGATTTTCAATCAATTCATTAGTAATGGAAACTTTAGAAGAGGGAGGGTAAACATACTTGGTGAATCACGCTGTCCATATTTTATCCAACAGCACGCACTATCGTACCAGTCATCGGTACTCAAGAAAAACGATTTTTCTCATGAGATTGCCTGCTTGAGTGCACCTAACAATACATTTTTTGTCTATTTGACACCTACATATTAATATGGCCTGAAGTTTTGATAAAGTCCGGCAGACGAGAAACGAGATTCGATGACTGTTATCTCGATTTTAAAACGTATAATGAATGTAGGAATAAAAGAATAGATGTAAAAATATAGTTACGATTGGCACTCCAAAGAATTCCGGTGAATTTCCATTTATACATAATAACTGGTAATAGGCCATACTTAAATAAAGTCAATAAAAACAATAACATTTATTTCTGAAAAAAATTATTATAATAGTACTGAATAGCACTATATGGGCTCGGTCCTTTGCCGCCTAGACCTCTTAAGAATATGGTCCACGAAAGAAACACTCACTACCCTTGGACTTAGGTGATACTTTAAACTCTATTACGATATAAATTAAACAAAATGTTTCATTGAGTTAATGTTTCTTGAAATACGATATTTTTAATTTGTTGAATGTCATTATTTTTGTTTTGTATTTTGATTCACGCTCTGGATTGCATAAACCTGTCCACGAGAAAATGCCATGTCATTGTCGGAAACGATTCATCCAATTTCATCAAAGCTCTGTCCTTACTTAAAACCCGATCGAAATATAAAATACTCCCCTAATACACGAGAATCAAATATGTCACGTAAAGTCTTGGCAATCATAATAATATAAGGCATAGTATGGGGGGATCATTGATCCTTCATCAAATATTCCCACAAATACTCGTATTGCTTGTAGTTGTGTCTTCGGTTTCTTTTTCTGGTTCAAAGACCGCGTGCATTGGGATATTTACATTACGCCACCGACGCCACAACTATCAAAATATAAGTGACAGAGAATTATTTTTATAAAATAGAGATGGAATAAACTCAATGCATACTTCCATTGTGGCGTGTAAAAATTAATGATGAAATGATTATTATAAATAAAAACTACAATATTTATCAAAAGAAAATCGGTTCAAAGGCCTTGTAAATCAATGGACAAGAACGAGAAAGAATGTTATTACCAATCTCGGAAATACGATCTACGAGAGTCTATCACAGCCATTCGCTCTTGTATCCTCTCCCGATCACACGCTGTATATATATTTGCGTTGATGCGAACGTGTGCGATATTCTCAGATAGTTCAACATCACGTGCCGGACTCTTATATTTATGTTGTATAATATTAAAATGGCAATGCGTTTTGTTTACAAAATTATATTGAATTTAACAGGATCCTTGAACGTACGAAAACGCAATAATTTATAAGTTTTTGACAGACTTTGTTGACCTCGAATTGTTGAGGTGAAATTGACTGTCACGCGAGCGCATTTTCCCAATACCTATGTAATATTTTTATCCTCAATAGAGTAAATCTTTTTAATATGACACACTGTTGAGGCCCCAGCAAATCTTATCAATGTGTCATTAAAATGAACTTGACGACTGACAAAAATTAAGCTGTATCTAGTGGTTCGATTTTAAAAGTGATAAGATTTTTAATTTGATGAAGAAGTTTACTTTGCATCTATCAGAACATAATATATTCAATATTTTCAATAGTTTTCAGTATGAAAAAACGGATAAAACTTTAAATGTTTATTCCCTTCAAGAATTTGATAAAATTGAAAAAGTGATCTAATCGATGCACGTTAACCTTGTTTAAGCATTCAAACACCTTTACATTTTTAAATTAGACTTTTGAAAGTATTTAAATTTCGCGTATAGGTATTTCATGTCATCTGACATCTATGAATTGATTTTGAATAATATTTTGATTTTAAGACTAAATGACATGTGCGTGCGGCTGCGTACAATTGATGCTGCGGGTGATTGTTGGGGAGTATACACGGTTTTTTAAATAGTAAAATTGGGCATTTTACAAATGCCTAGGCAAATAGATAAAGTATTTAATTTTCATGCAATTTTACAATCCGAATAGATATTGAGTTCTTATACTTACATATTAATATATATAGGATGCTGAAAAACACTCAAAAATGCAATGAAAACTCCAAAAAACCTAACTTTAAAAATGACCAAAACAAACTACTTAAACAAGTGAACACCATTCAAAATATATTGGTTAAATGATAATATATTTGTTATTTGATTTCAGATTGCAATCAAAAGTAATTTAGTTATTGCACTATATAGATATTGTAAAATATCATAAATACGTACAATCATATTTTATATTGACTTTTATTATATGTCTAGTATAATATAATGTGTTTATATATTTATACTCGGCGAATTCGGGAACATGTAAATAAATAGTCTACAAATTGGGCTTTGGCGACGTGAAAAGACACAGTATACACACACACACACACACACACACACACACACACACACACTAATGATCATTTACTACACACACAAAACAATTGACCGAAAATAACCAAGTAATTGCCTAAACACCCCAAACACAATTCCTTAAAAACGACTCATTGACAGTGGCTTTAAGCGTGTTAAGTGTGCAACTATAATTACACTGGTGCGCAAGTAGACATTTGTTACGTCCGATTTCAGTTGTTGTAAACTATTGAAATACGATATTATACTAAAACTAAATGCTAGTATATTACTATACTAAAATATTTGCTATTTCATGTGTATCATCACCACGCATCAACCAGAATTCAATTTTGACGTGAACTTAAGCCCGTCGTTTCACGAGTTCGTGTCCAAAGTTTCGGCCATAAATCCCTGATAAATTACTATTTATACGAGTACCAGAGTACATTGTACATCATGTGTATGTGTGCTGGATATCGTTCCGTTTTAAATAACTGCTCACACGCGCGCTTACGGAAGAAGGATTTGGCGTGGCTTCCATAATATTATAACGTGTCTAGAACACACTCTTTTTAGTATTTTTTTTTTTTTTTTAGTATTATCAATATAATATTATGGTGGAGACAACTGATAAGACGCTAGACCGTCGATTGACGATTTTCACGATTACAAATGTACCTGACCGATCACCGAAGTCCATATTAGAACAACTGATTTATAAACGTATAAACATTATAATGGTTTAATGGTATAATGTATAATGGTTTTTGTTCACGAAAATTGCCATAACTTCACTTCTATCAGTGAAACCTTACGTGTGCACATTTTGACGGTCGTCTGGAGCCCCCGAATATTTAAATCACAAAATATTGCGGTCAGTTCTTATTGCACATTTTATGCACCCATATTATGGGTTAGGGGTGTATACCGGATACCAGTGCGTAGATAAGGTAAATATTTACTGTTAGCCAGAGTACCCATCGCCACCGCTCACCATAATGTCGTGAAGTCACTGGGACAGAACCAAAAGGTGGGATCTCAAAATATCAAAATTGTTCAAGGAACAATAATTATTTTAAACTTCAAACTTTTTAAATAAAATCTTTTTTCGTGAAGAGTTTTTTTTTTTAATTGTCAAGTCCAAGAACTAACTGAAAAGTCACTCTGCGTTGAGTCTTGTAATTTGGGTTTGTTCTAAATTCTAATTAAAACTTAATGTAAGAAAAAAACGATAGTGTAAACAATGTCAGTTAAGAACCTTTAGATTGGGAATATATTTTCACATATTTGGAACTTTTTAGTGGATGGCCGATAGTGTTGACACAGTATGAATAATATATAAACACGATGTGAGCGTAATTTTTGGCCATCAGCAATTTATTGCAGATAGAACCTTTTAGTACATACTATATTATAATATGTTAGTGATTTTAACACTGTACGCTATGTAATTAAGAATCGCAATGTTCTATTTAGATCACTATTAAATAATATCATATTATTGTAACATGTTAACTGTGTTGGTTTATAAGTTATAAGTTATACATTAGAACAAAAACTCTCCATACAACAAGTTCAAATCTCTTTTTTGTGGGTTTGATTTATAGATCTTAGATAATATTTAACCTATGTATATTGTACATACATTATGACAGATGAGAAATGAGAATTAAAAAAAAAATCTAATTAGCAACTTTTGGTTCTGAGCTAACAAATAATATATCAATATATTATGCATAGATATAAAACGAAAACACTCAGATCACTTTTGTAAAAAAATACAACGTCTTATAATATTAAATTGGAAACACTTACATCTGGATAAAAATTGGCTGTTTAGTACTTACCTATTTGTGCAGTGTAGGTACACCGATATAATACTCGTACGTCATGCGTGAAATGATGTTTTTTACACTTGTATTAAAATGTTTCAAGTATTGGAAGCATTTGGATGTTAAACATTTTATAACATCTACTAAAATATACAATATTCATATTGTAATGTTACTTTTTACCCTTAAAAAAGTTTTTTTCATGAAATCACAACAAACCTTAGATGAATTAATGGCAGTATATTTCATTTCGATTCATTCGAAAGCAGAAAACTTTTCTGAAAACTTTTCTGAAAATATTGGTATATTTATTTTGAATACTGGATGAATGGTATTTTATAAATGTATTTATTAAATTATAAGCATTAAAGATTAGGTGAAAGTTAAAATATGCATAATATCTGATACTTATTACTTGTTGATAAACATTCGTCCAATATTTGATACTTGATATATTTTATAAGATAAACATTTTTATTTTTGTAAACATAAACCAACTGAAAAGTATTTATATTCGAAAAACCCTAACTAGTTGACTTGTATTTGAGTGATTTTAAAGTAGTTTTTACTATCCATAAAATCTTTTTTTAATATTATCTATAACAACATTACTCTTTGAGAAGTAAGTTTACTTAATACCCTAAACTAAACTATATATACTAAAAAAATATTTAGTTTATTTGATATAAATCGTGAGTTAGGTATTTAGTTTTTTTTAAAGAGGATTATTAAAAATATTATACGATCGTAAAATAATAATAAAATATTTTGTTCAAGGGCATTTTTTTTTAGAATTTTATTAAAGGGACTTGTACCAAAAAATGATTTTAAAGTAAGTACCTATAGTTATGTATAGTCCTGTGTATAGGTTCTTTCAAATACCTAATACGTTTTTTTTATTTTCTTTGAACAATTGCATTATTTTAATCACGATTTTTTTTCGTTAGAAAACCCCTAAAAATATTATTCAAATTTTGCCAATTTGTTTTATTTAAAAATTTTTTTTTTAAAGTACCATTAATGTGTACCTATACCTAAAAATATATTGAAGTAAAACTATGAGCATGTTAGAAAAACGTTCTCACTATAACATAAACTACGATTATAGGAAAATTATTCATAATTATTGCAAACTAAATTGTATTCGCAACTCATACCTTGATCCTTGACTCTTGAAGTATTTGATATTTATTAATCCTCATGGCTGGAATGGGTGATGACGGATGTATTTCTATCAATTATCTGTTGCATTGTGAAAATAAATATACTTCCTTGTACTTTGTGACATGTCCCGAATGTTGTACGTTTGATAAAACCGGATATGAAAGACTTAAGTCGGCTATACAATAAATTAGGGATGGGTTACTGGGGTCAACCCAATGGAAGGATAGTTATTGGTGTGTAAATATCGGTTATTTACCAATATTTTATTTAACTACCCAAATTAAAATATTCTTTTTAAGTGGTAACTCTGTAAAATATAAATACTGTTTCATATCATAACAATCAGCGACATATAAATAATACTATTTAATAAGATATTGTTGTACTTTTTTTCTAACATTTTTTAACCAGTATAGTTATAATAGTGATATTGTGTATTAATTTGTTTTAATCTTAGAACTTACACTAATATAATATACAATTATGATAGACAAGCAATGAGTGTATGGAAAGTACAGCGAATATGGCCCTCCTTTTTTAGTCGTTTACTCATTATGTATGGTAGTGCGGGGTAGTATGGTAAGTTAATAGTATCAGTGGCGTAGCCAGGATTTTTTTTCGTGGGGGGGGGGGTTGATCAATTTTTTACACTGCGGTGGTTTAGTTTTTGATCGAATACCATAGACCATTAAAATAATTTTTAAATTGTATTAACATTTCGGGGGAGGGGGCTGCAGCCCTCTCAGCCTCCCCCCTGGCTACGCCACTGAATAGTATACTATGGTTACGGGCAATGTGGTCCTGCCCGGGCAATGTAAGCCACGATTTTTTTTTAACCAACTAATTTTGTTTTTTTTATTATTATTACCTATGTATAGTATCAATTTTATTCATGTATCATAATATAATAAACTATGAATTGAAACACTGTGTATAAACTTATTTTTGTTCCTTATCGTACCGCCTATTTAAAAATCGAGTGCAGAAAAGCAGACAGACTATGTAATTCCAAGTGCCATGCTTCTAAATCTTGTTCAAATAAATATAAAATAAATAATAATACAATTATAATTTATCATGAAAATGAAATGATGATACTTGTTAATTTTTTTTAGTTATTCCATCAATAATTTTTTTTTAATATTATGGTACATGAATTAAATTTATAATAATAAAAAATAATATTAGTTGGTTAAAAAAAAAATGTGTGGCTTACATTGCCCGGGCAGGACCACATTGCCCGTAACATATATATATATATACATATTATATCATTATATTTTGTTGTCGAGACAGCTTACATCACTGAGAGATGTTTTTACGACGCTCGTAATGTTATACACAGTGTTTGTCTAGACCAGCGTTTCTTAACCTGTGTTCCGCGAAAGCACTTTATCTACATCATCTATCATTTATAATTTTTTAAAGATGATTTTCATAGGGGTTTCGCGTAAAAACAATATGTTTGTTTGGTGTTCCGTGATATCAAAAAGGTTAAGAAACACTGGTCTAGACCAGCGTTTACCAAAGTGTGTTCCACGGAACCTTAGGGCTCCGTGGGACATTGTCAAGGGTTCCGTTAGATGTATGAGATTATTGAGAAAATTATGTTTATTTAATGTTTGTTGTTTAAAAATGTTTGATCGAAAATTTTTTTTTTAAACTAAGTTTAATAATGAAAATTCATTAACAGTATCATTAAAATATTATTTGGACTTGAGAGTTTAATTAATTGATTTTCCTTTTTTAATTTACAAAAATTGTAGTTGAGTTGGATTAGACATTAGGGTTCCACGAAACACAAACAATTTTTTAAGGGTGCCGTGGTCATAAAAGTTTGGGAACCGCTGGTCTAGACAGTAGTATAATGTATTAAAGTATTAATAGTTCAATTTGTCCTTCAAGACTGTTATTTAATAAGTTTAAATCTAAACATTAAAAAACATATATTATTGTTGAGCGCATTTATTAATATCTTGAAGTACTGGGTAATGACCAGGTATATACCCAGAATACTTATCCGACATAAAATTTACCGGGTAATTCATATCACTAGCCGGACTAGCTATAATACGTTGCTGGCCCAACAGTTATATAGATATATTATGTAATATTATAAATAACGACGATAATACATCGTAATTGCATCTAAAAACCATGTGCGTAGCAAAAGTTTATCAAATATGGGTCAACCAGTTAGTTTAAAAAGCTCAAAAAGTTACATTGGCATTCCTACACAGATTATGTAGGTACCTTTGGAGTGGTTACATTTAGAACCATCGTTATAACTGCAGAATTGTATGGAAAACAACTGAATGCAAAATATGTTATAATATTCGAGCAACCGTTTTCAATAAAATATCATTTCTCGAAAAATGTTGCATTTAGATTTTAGATATACTGCATTTTCTCGAAATTGTTCATTAAGTAATTATTTTCCTCAGGATACAACGTAAAGTGTGCTCTATTGTTCTTAAATGGTACTTATTCAATATGACAAAAGAACAAACATTGAACCGCGTTGAGAGTGAATGAATTTAGTAAAACGAAAATAATTTAATGTCTTACATATTTATATAGTAATACAAGTTTTACTTAAATAATAGTTGTATTAAATATTTATATATTATTTATATAAATGTATTATATTTATATATATTTATATTTTTCTATTGTATAGTATTTACTTTTTAATTATAACGACACTACAGTACTTCATGCAACTGAGAACGAAGAATTTATTTATTATAATATAAATCAATATAGTACACAGAATTAAAAAAGATCTTAATATAAACTATAATCTAATAATATTAAAAAATGTATATTTAATTATAAGCTTCCCTTAGGACATAAGACAATGAAGTGTTTTAAACAGAAAATCCTCCTACTTAAAGCAAAAATAGAAAATGTATCCATTTTTAATATTTGAGTTG
This sequence comes from Myzus persicae, assembly GCF_001856785.1. Lineage (NCBI taxonomy): Eukaryota > Metazoa > Arthropoda > Insecta > Hemiptera > Aphididae > Myzus > Myzus persicae. Next base: position 150,677 of record NW_019103991.1, read on the forward strand.
TGTATATCTGTTTTTTCGTTTGTAGAACAGTAGTAATAATAAAATAATAATAATCACACAATATTACCGATTATAATTTTTTTTTTTTTAACTTTTTTTAGAATATATACAATCTGTAACATTTTTACAATAGCATAATATACGAGTATGATATTATTAGCAGTGAATGCTTGAATGGAGTGGCTACCCAGCAGTAACACTCGACGATTATACAAATTATAATATACGAATATTATAGCTCTTCAAGCTATCAGGTTGTGTCGAAAATTCCAGGCGAAACAAAAAACAAAATCATCTTCTGTGCTAAAATTCTATTCGACCATCTAAATTCCTTATTTCACGTAAATAATTGTCTAATGTACCAATATGATGATTTTTAACAGTGCTGCCAAGATTGGCAACTCATGAGTATTCATGGTATAATACTTAATTATTATTATGAGTTATTTATTAGATGTAAATTTTAATTGCGCAATATACTTTTATGTCGCTAGGCAAAATATAAAGTTTATTTTCTCAATTTAAAAGACTTTTAAGAACTGCTATTGATGTGATTGTTGTTACGTAATATAATGATAATCTCGTTAGACGTATTTTAATGTTGCACCTAGTTAGAATATTGCAAAAATTAAAGTAAGTAACTATACAAAATGAATTTGGTTACCGTGTACACTGTTCATGATATTATATAACCTACCGCAGTCGGTGGCGTACCCTGGGGGGCGTTTTGGGTTTTTACACCCCCCACACTGACATTTCCCCGCAATAAAAAATGTATCATTTATACACGAAAACTGTATAAACTTATTATTTATATTTAACCCCCCTCTCCCGATTTCATAATCTTGCAGGCTGCAGCACTGACCACAGTAATGAGGTTACAGTAGACATAATAGTGGCCTACCCATCTACTTACTTTCGTGGGCAGACCACCCGCTCTGTATTTGGTTGGTCTAATTCTAAAAGCATGCACTATGTGTTTTTTATGCGTGTAGGCACCCATGGCTTGTCATGGTGCACTGATATTATACGCCTAACCACCCTTACCTGCGTATAACTGCAGAGGTCATACAAATGATTGGAAGGCAATTTCAGAGTTGCGGTCTAATTAAAATTATTGAACATAAAACATGCTGGCTGTGAATCGTGCGCTTACCTTTTTTCTCGAAACTATATTGGTGAAAAAATACGTAAATTGGTGTGTATTTTTATCAAAACCTTGCTCTAAAATTGATATCCCACCACAACCATATACATATGGTTTGAGAACATTTTATAGTTATCCATATGTTGGGGAATCATAAATTCTTTGGTGCATGTTTATAAAATCATAAGTAATACTCGGTGTTTAGAAAGAGAAACCGAAACATTAAAAAAATCATTCAGACGTTGATGATAATATCTTAGCTGATGATTAATTAATTTTATATTTAATATGATGTTTAAAGTTAACTATTATGCAGGAATTTGAAATCAATTCTGCGTTGGTTTTAAGTGAATTAAGATTGTTTGATTTTTATTTTACACTCATGGTATCAAAATCTTAATGTGATTTAAGATAGTAATACCATTTAAAAATTATCCATCCCAAACTCATAACTAGACAGTAGACATGCTTATTTCGTACCTAATATAATGTGACTCAAAATATTTGGAAGTGATAAAAAAACTATATTAAACTGATAGTGAGTTAAAGTCTTGACATACGCGTGATTTATTATACCATTAAAATATAAAAATCGAAAAATATTTGATTTTAATAATGCTAATAGTCAAAAATGTCAATTATTGACTTAAGACATATTTTATACATTGCACCAGAGCATTATTATTGTATTCGGTTCGTAAATAATATGATAGGTATTGCATTCGAAAAAAAAAACGTATCTTATGCGTATGCGAGTCTCATTTTAAGTACTATTATGTACACAACGTAATGATTTATTATCATCTATACTCTATTATAATACTATGAAACGTATTACGCTATTATTTATTATTATTGTGCCTAGGATTTATATTACGTCATTGTGTTACAAATCCCAAAACATAAAAATCATCAAAAATCGATACTCAGAGGTGGTCGTCAGCTGTATAATAACACGATAATATTATTATTATTATAATGTGGATCCTTAGGCGCATGTAAAACAAACGCGCATCTTTGCGGACGCGTGTTGTACTAGTTGATATAAAAACGACCCAACGTTTATTATGCCTCGCCGGATTAATATCAACGCCTGTCTATAAATCACCGAATTCCTCGGAGGCCTAATTCAAGTGTACTTGCACGTCATTATAACGCGCGTACTGTGCTACATTATATTATATTATATATAGTAACAAATCACCCTAAATAGCCTTTTATACTGCGCGTATAATGTATATATATGTATATACGTGTGTGTGTGTGTGTGTGTGTGTGTGTGTGTGTGTGTGTGTGTTATATAACTTTGCGTTAAGCTCTCTTTTGCGGTGGATAAGTTACCCCGGTTCGGAATTAAATAGCTTATGCCACACCGCACCGTCGCGGTACTATTATATTATGTATAATGACTGCGGAATGATCCGACAGCCTTGATCCTGCATACAGCGCCGATTATTTGTGATAATGGCACAGATTTTCAAATTTTTATTTTCACTATACCATCGAATTTGTATGAAAAAATTACGCTCAATATTTACCTCGGCTTCAAAATACCAAGTAACTAATGCATTGCAGTAACGGTAATAAGTCGGAAAATTTGTCCTTACATAATCGACATCATTTATCGAAATCATAAAATATCATTGATAAAAAAAGATTTTTTTTTTTCTGAAATAAACTATAATACTATAAATATTATAATATAAACAATCACAATACTATTTCTATACACCTATGAATGTGATCGAATTTGTACTGACTGATGACATTTAATTTGACACATCTTGTCATTTATCTTTTTAATTTCGAACTTATTTCGTTTTACCTAGGATTGAATATTATTATGTTTGTGATAGGTCACGACACCGCCGCCTTATTAACCCGTACCAAGGATTTCCTGTATTTGGATGGAAAGATCCTTTATAAGGGATGACTTTGAAGTCGTTCTTGAAAAAGAAAAATCCTTTTTCATCAACGGTTTTCATACTAACATCATTACGCAGGGTTAGGTTAGAGATATGTGATTTAACATTGGATAGTTGTCGTAGTTCTATAGTATAGAATGCTTGGATACTATTTGTATTTTTTTTTTTGCCGTACCCCAAATCTGTACTCTATAAATCCAAATAGGCTTAAGAATAGCTGTTTTATAAATTATAAATTTTGTTTTTAGACGGGTGCTATAATTTTTTAAATAAGAGAAGACTGACGGAAAAGAATTACGAGCTTGACTTTTAAAAAGTTTAAATATGGTTATTCCATGTCAGTCTTTTATTTAAGTTGAGCCCCAAATACCTGTATTGGACGTAGGATTCGGGAAATTATTTTAGTTAACGATTGGACACAGACTCTGTTTGAGTGTGACAGTTGTGTGAATTGATGTAATTTGATTTGTTTTAATTCGCTGTTTGTTATACCACCAGGACATATAAGATAAGGATGTATTTGTAGGTTAGGTGAAGCAGTTGAAGGATTTTCACTTATTGACATATTGCCTTTGTTGCTTGTATGATTTGCCACAATAGTTTTGCTGCATATAGTGGATTGATTCACAGCATAATATGTGTTGAAAAGCTGGGAGATAAGATACTACCTCTTGGGACACCAGTATTAATTTTAAAAATTCTTGAAATTGAAAAGCTACACTGGACTTGCAAGTGTCAATTAGTTAGGTAAGATTTAATTAAGGGGAGAGGAAGAAACTTTTTAAGTTTAAAAAGTAATCTTTCACGCTAGACCCGGTCGAATGTTTGTGAAACGTCAAGAAAAGTTCAAGTGTAGTACAGTCTTTTTCAAGTGATATAGAAATAACGTCTACAATTCTATGAGCTTAATGTATCGTAGTTGGTATGATTATCATATTAAGTACGGTAGGTCCAGAACCCAAACTGGGTATTCGGAAGACTGTAATAGTTTAGTATGGTTGACTTGCACCAATATATTTCTCAGCATCTCATCGTATAGGTATATTTTGATGAGTTGATTCGTTTCCCGTTGCCCTTTCAATTTTAATTCTCCCACCGATCGAGCGATCGAATTTCAGACTACTTATATACGTTGCGTACTCCCAAGTCTAAATTGACAAAAATACGTCGTTTTATTTACCGTTAATGTAGTAATATCATAACTTTTATTTTAAACTAAGATATAATATTACGTAATAGTAACATTTGTTAAATGAAAAAAAAAAAATGTTAACTCGTATTAGAGTCTCAACTGTCCATACAGTCGTCAATTGGCTGACGGCAAAAGTACAAATGGTAAAACTGCAGTTTTTTTCTTCAGTACTTGTGAAAAATTATGTGCAAATATTGATGGGTCAAACTGCAGTGTTTTTATTTATACCTATAATAATATTATGTTTACTCGAGTTGGCCGGCGAGACGTCTTTTGACCACCACAATATTTCATAGGACGTAAGTACACTGCTTTTGGACTGTATACACGCAACTAGGATTCGTGATAAGGTCAGTCGTCGCTTTCACCCACTGCCGCCGTCGCGTCGCCGCTGTGCAGGGTGTAATAGGAGTAATGAAAAATCGGTTTCGCCGAAAATCTCTGGCACCGTCTTAAATGCACTAACGATGGAGGTCGTAATATTATTTTTGGGCGTCTTTGCGCCGACGAAAATAAGCGGTCTCGCCGCAATAGAAGTGGATTTCGAGGGCGCATGCGATGAGACTGCAGTGGCGTCGTACGAGGGTCACATAAATTTCCGTCGAGCCGTTTCCGAGAAATAGCCTCTGTAAGCTCTCATATACCCACACGAGAGAGCGCGCGAAACGCATGCTGCGGAGAGGAGACCAACTTAATACGTCCATTACTCGGGAACTCAATGGCTCGATGGAAATTTATGGTCGATTCGGGACGACGATGCCGGCAGCGGGGGGAGGGGGGGGGGCGGTGTTTGTAGTGGCGGTGGTCGTCGTCGTACTCACGAAAAAAGACGCCGGTGATGCGGACAAGGCGATTTCGGTACATAAAATATTATCGTCTTTTCTTGTTTGTCGCAAATTAAAATTTTTTACAGAGCATAAGAAAATTTATAATAATTCAAATACTTTAATAATAATTTTATCATCGACACATTTCTCCCACTCGTAAGATAACAATGTTATAAATAATACAAAATAATACCACGCCGTCGGACAAACTTGACGACTTTATAATATTATAATACACAGGTTCTATGACGGAAAACTTTGTGGTGAAACATCACGCCATGCAACCATCAGTGTATTTTATCGTCAAGACAGCCTACATCACTGCTAGATGTTTTGCACTCTTCGTAATGCTGTAGTTGTATACAGTTCTTGTCTAGACAGTAGTATAAGGTCTGTGGTTTTAATACTTCCCATAGATTTTTCGCTGCCAAGATTAGATTTAAACATTTAAAAAAATTGGAAAACAGTTCACATCTCTCCAATTTATAATTAAAAAAAGGTGATCGTTCTTCTACTCCAAACTATCTTCCAATATCTAAAATATCTATTTTTCCAAAAATATTTAGTAAAATAATTAACTATAATAATTTTACTCCTTTAATAAATAATGTACTTTCTACTGAACAAGCTATACAAAATTCAAATTTACTACTCTATTTGCTGATGTCGCAAACAATTTCAAGCCTTTATTCGAAATCAGACGCCGTGCTTTTACAATCTGATTTAAATCGTTTTCAAAATTGGTGCATTCCTAATGATATTATTGTAAATTTGTAACTGAACATCAATACCTAAATGTGCTATGATTTCATTTTTTTATAAAAAAACAAATATACTATATGAATAAATATACTTCATTTAATTATTTACCATATGGTGTTTATCATTAATGGTTAAGGCATTTATTTCGACATGAAATTAAATTTTAATTATCATATTGATAAAATAAAAAATAAAGCAATATCAAAATCAGTTTTTTTAAAACTTAGCTGTTCAGAATTTAGCAACTCACATGCTCTAATAAATGTTTATGATATTTTGGTACGTTCCAATCTTGAATATGCTTCCTTTATTTCATTATTTGTTATATAAATAATATACAACACCTGGAATCAATACAAAACTTTTTTCTACGTTTCATTTATTATACATTTAATGTCCAAACACCTTTTCATTCGTCTTAAATATCAGGTTCTTTTCAGCTCTAAAAACTAGAAGAAAATAATTTAATATAATATTTCTACATAAATTAAAACATAATAATTTACAATGCCCTCGGTTACTAGCAAAAAATTAATCTTAAAAACTCAAAAAATAAAAACCCATTTTTTATAATGTTAAAGCCGACTATTCATTTCCTTCTCCAGCAAATATTTTAATGATAGCTAGAAATAGTAATAATTTAGATTTATTTTATTGTTCAATTAATAATGTAAACTCGGCATTAAATTCATAATCATCATCTTTGATATTCATACTAACTGATGGATTGCTTTTGATTATTAAGGACTTGAAATTGTTAGTTAATGTCTCGATATTATATACTATGTTCTATCGATAGGGGTATGAATATTATTTGAAAATAGGCTATGTTATTGATTATTAGGTGCACCAATATGGCAATTTGAGAATTATTATTTTTATACATTTTTCGAAATGTTTTATTATTATTTATAAATCGACTGTTACCCTGTTATACACCCAGAATACATTAAATTTACCGGTCATCAATAGGCCTACAAACCCTTCCGACACAAGAGTCATAAAATATTATAAAGAATGACGACGATACACAGTAATTATATCTAAAAACCTTGTTATTGTTGTGCACAGTTCTTGTCTAGCAGTATAAGGCCTATTATTGTGGTACACTGGTACTCTTACACTGCACGCCCACTGTACCACAGGGAGGAACGAACCTACATCAGCACCCGAGCTGGATATTTTGAGTTGTACGTCTTCATATCGGAATATCAGAGTGCCCGAGTCGAATATTATCTCTTATAATATTATAAATTATTATATTATAGACGTCGTCACATGGCCTCGACGAATACGACGTGTGTACAAAACATTTCCGTCGTCGTCGGTCGTAAAGTTTATTATCCGGCGTCGATTCTAAATTTGATTTCGAAATGTCAACCGTTATAGAGTGTTCGCGTCACTAAATTATTCCACGAATCGCTATACGACTTAGTTACCTTATACACGAAGCGCCTTGTCTTGTGCACCTACAACTACAACACGTGTAATAATAATAATAATAATAATAATAATAATAATAATAATAATAGTACAATGCAACACAATACTGAGGATCGTCTCTCGTATGCATAATATATACACAAATGCCATTTGGAATTCTCACAAGTAACACGCCAGGCGAGACTTTTCGTCAACAATGAGATGATGCAAATTAAAATGTTTGACTCCATTCGAGTCGTTCGAATACATAAGGTTAGGTTACTGTACTTAAAAAGCGTCGCCGTGCTTGTGTATTATTGCAGTAATATTGCCATACCTAATAATACCTACTGTATTGTAATGTGTTTAGAGATAGGATAGGTATTGATGACTCTTTCATTTTTTCCTTTGATCACATATAGAATACTATCTTGGCTGAAAAATTGTTTTGTGCTCCTCAGATTCATAATATACTTATTTTGTATTTTTTTTACATTTTTTAGTCATTTTTAGCTGTAAATATAATTTTTTTTTTACTTCAGATTTGTGGATTTTTGTTACATAAATATTTTTATTTATTTATATTTTACTTTTTAATTTATATTTTTTTTTACTGCGAATTAAACTAAAAATGTACACGTTTGATTATTGTCTATTCATTTTATTATTCATATTTTAAATTACGCCGACACTCATTATCTATAGCCTATATCTCTCTTTTAATGATAATTGTTTTTAAATTAATTTTTGTCACTTATTGACTTACATTTTTTTTTTGTCATTTTTAAGTTCATTTTTTGGAGTTTCTGTGTGTTATTTAGGTCATCAACATCCTATCACTAGTAATATCATTAAATAATTATATTATATAAAGCACAGTTTCCGACAAAAATTGTATTACGTAAACGCGATATAGCTGCACAAGAAAGCCGAGTTGAAAAGTTTTGATAATTAGTCACATGATTTAGTGCGAGGAATAGACAGAAAATAATATATTATTTTAAGCCTTTAATTACCGGGAAACGCTGTTGGACTACGGTTTTAGGAATGGGAAATGCGCCAATTTCCAGCTGCTAAACAATACACATCACTAAACTTGGCAGTTATTTTAACCATCGCAATTTAATTTTTCCAACTAATTAAATATACCACATAGAACCGCATGTGTAGTGTTTGAATTATTATTATATATGTACAGTCAATTCAAATTAATATGATATATTTTATTCAATACTGTGTACAGTGATCGTGTGAATAAATCTTTCCTCTATACCTATTTTGGGCGGTATAAATTATTTGTTTCTATTTAAAATTCAAATCGAATCTAACAATCATGGGAGTTACATAATAATAGTACACTTCAGTTATACATAACATCCGGAAGTTTCAATTGTGGCGACCAGGTGATAAAATTTAAATTAACTTGTCACGGCAACATTGTATTATTTCCGAGCTTTGTATTTTTTAATGTAAAGGTATAATAAATGTAGATACGGGTATATATTGTTTGTATTATAAATATAATATTAAAGTTCATCTGTATCAAAATGTAGCTGGGGTTCTTTGTTCAACTGAAATATTTTGTTTTCGTATAGGTAGGGAACTTGGAATAGGGTATTATATTCTTATTGCGAATACCTAACCATTATTATTGTTGTATGGATTGTAATTATTGAAATTTTGAATTGAAAACAAAATTCAGCTATTTTAAATTGACTGAAAACTATTGCAACGGGAAAACTATATTCGCACTCGTGGAGCTCGATATAATAACTTATATATTGTAATATTATCGTTATGACGAAAAATGGTTTTGTAAGACACCCGAAATAAAGTAAACGTTTACATTTTTATTTCACCAGTTTTTCACAATTTTTTCGAAAACTGTTGGAGACTTTCCAATTGTTCATACATACCCAATCCAGTGTACAATCTGTGTCCAATTTCCAAACGATTGAATATACAACCCTATATAAGAAAGTTTTGGAGCACTTTCAATATCGCAAAAAGCGTTTGTCCAAGAAAACAATAAGCATCGGAAAACAAAGTGTATTGTTTCACGACTGCAGATTAATCACTATCTATAGACTACATTGTTATCCTAAAATATCGAACGTCATCGATGGATGTAATTTAAACGGAGTTCAGAATTTACGGATCGCGATGGTACCAATCTGCGTAAAAATATTAACATTTCAAGAGAAATGGATATAACTGTGTACGCGGTGTCTAATTACAACCGTTACAAATAACTAATAAGCAATAACACCTGATTCGATCAAGCAGCTCGGGCGAAACCGCATCATCGTGACGAAAATATTTGTTAACGAATGTTGGATTCATGACGATATTATGCAGACTTAAATATAACGGAATTTTTAAAATGACCGATTCGAGTTTGCATAAAATATCATACTAAAGCCATAATCGATTAAAAAGTTCTCGAATCTCAACCGAAGTATATGTAGCATATTTATTTTTTGAATAAAGATTATTTAAATAAAATTATATTCATCAATAACGTTGTGCAAATATCATCATAATTCGTAAGTACACATTTGCTATAGTAACAAGTAATAACCAATAAGTAGGTAACAACTATAATAATCAAACAAGTTATATATCGTGATTACCTCATAGATATTGGCTTGTTTTTAATGATGTTTTATACATTTTTGGTTTAAATGATATAACCGATATATATTTACACCATTATCGATTAAGCTCCCAAACCTCAGCCATATAGACAATTCTTTGAATAAAGCTCATTTAAATATTATAATCATCAATAACGTTAATTATGGTCATTATATTCATAACTACATATTAAGTAGGTACCTATATGTTAGTATTATTATAATATTTACTATATTAAGGTGTATAATGGGTAACTATATAATAACAAAAAAAGTGATTTGTTTTATTTACGTAATAGATGGTATTGGTTTGTTTTTAATAATATTTTATGAATTTATCGGTTGGTATAAAACTATAAACATATTTTAAGATTAAATATTATAATATTATAATAATTAACCTTCACTATAGACGAGTTGTTTATAGACTAGACAGTGTCTAAAGCGTATAATTTAAAACATATTACTGTAATATATTACTGTAATATATTACGAAGAGTCACTGTTTATAATATACACCTATACATATATAATCCAATATAAATCTATTGGTTTCCCCCGTTGTTTTCCAGCTTGACTTCGAAACTAATGGATTGGCCAGATTGGCTGTCTAATAAGTTATAGCACACGATATAGATAATATACTGGATAATATTATGCATTTTAAATAATAATATCATAGGCTGTTATATTTTATACACTGTTATTATAGCTATAGTGAAGATCGTTTACATTTTTTAGAAATTCTAGTGGTTACGTTATAACACGTAGTAATATTGCAGGGTACTTATAGTACCCAAGTACTTTTTTCGGTTTAATTTACACGCATTGAAGTGTTAAATTTCGTTTCGAGTATAATAATAATCAGTCCTTAAAGTTATTGAGATCACGCGAGGAAAAAATAATGACTTATAATTAGCTACGTGTTGATAATATTATATTGTCATTTTAACTTGAATTTATGTTCACTCGAAAACAGTACCAAAGGTCGAAAGTATGGGTGATATAAGTAGAAAACGTATAAGTGTTTTATAGCAATTATGTGAACACGTAGACGACCAAATGTTCGTTATTTACTTTCTAAAATATCCTCTTATACTTGGTTATATTGAAATCAAAATTTGAGATTATATTATATTAGTACCTTTAACTATGACCAAAATTCTGAAGAAGTATCTATTCCACCCATTATATATGTACCTTTATATATTATTAAATTGCATACTTAAATACGTATAACACGGTTCGGTCGTACCTACCTTTGCAGACAACTCAGAAATATAGTAGGTATATACGCATAAAATAATTAAATCGATATAATATGATTATATTTGGCGGGGTTTTTAATTAACGTAATACTTATCGTGGAGAATTGTTTGTACACTTCCAAGAGGAAGTAAAAACAATGGATTAAACTAAGTAGATTTCAAACAATGTTTATTGTTGCCTGTTGCAGGAGTTACCAGTAATGACAAATAGCTGTGTATAGTTGTTGTTTGGCTTCAAAATAAACAGTTGTATTATTATGCATTCAAAATACTTTAAAAAGTAAAGGTTTAGTTTGTGTACCTAAGTTTAAAAATAAATTAAATTTCATAATATATCTATTCAAAAGTTCCGTTTTTAATACGGATTAATTTAAAAATAGAAAACCATAGTAAGTCGTTCGGGTACAATTTTAAATCAATATTTTTAATTAAGTTAACGTTCTTTAATTTAATTTGACTTTAAAATAATAAACTGTATTATATTGTAATATTGTTTTCCTTTAATAGAGTTATACTTAAAATTAAATATGGTTAATCGCACAGTTGCAAATCGTTCCTTTATCCATCGATTATAATAATACGACTTGATAATATAAAAACAGTATTTATCAACATTTTAATTTGAGTCCTCCGAAAAAAAAAAAACATGTAGTAGTAAAAGCCATGTACTAACATTCATTCAAAATATTATAATATACAAACAATGGAATAATAAAACTAACAATAAGATATGATACAAACATTTTTATACTCATTAGCTACTAGCTAGGTAAAATACACACCATAAGTATATGTATATAAATTACGCATGTGCATGTGACAACATAATGTTAGAAAGGGGCTAAAATGAGTCTCGTCAATGGCCACGGTGGTAAGAATCGATTTTTAGTAATTTAGTTATATTAGGTGACAAGAAAGGTATAACTAACTATACAATTATTACAAAATACTTTGAAGTAAAAACACATTTTCACTCTGGTTGAAGTATCACTACTTTCAGTTGGTCGGGATTAGTTCAATATTCCGGATTCGTACTTCATTGGAAGTTTGTGCGTGAGACTCCAATTCAGAAATTTAATCGAACACGAGTAAACCGAGAAGATATTGTAGGTAGGTACTAAACTTTGATTATAATTTATAAGTAACCGAGGAGAAAACGGAAATATTGTTATCCAACAGATTCCACAACAAACTCAACCCCCATGATAATCCACTTGTTGCACAGTTTGCCTCAAAAACTCTACCAGAAAATAGCAAAGGAGATTACGTCATAGCTCGTCGGAGATTTTTATATTTGACAAAAACCCTTTAAGTTAAGCGTAGTGTCTTAACAGAAAGACTTTCTATTCATGAATTCATGGTTTTTAAATTAATAATATGTCAAAAAAAACCCCCATAAAAAAGGTACTTAATTATATATTTATAGATTTTAATATTAGCTAAAACAAGCGTATAGCGTTGTAAGTAACGCTAATTAGTAATTATATCATAATATGTAGTTTTAGTAGATAGGCCGATATGATAAAAAACAAGTCCTCAGTATTTTTGTTAGTAAAAAAAGTTATGTTATCTCCATTCGTTGTTTACCTATGTTTTATGAAAAAAATCTAAATATTATTTGAACATTTTGTTTAATTTTGAATTCAGCATGATCATTATTGACTGACAATGAAGTTTATGAGTCGCTATTTAAAAACAAAATGTAATAATATGTTCAAATGTATTTGTGACAGTTAATAGTATACACGTATAATGTACGCATATAATATTATGTAATATGAATATCATTTTATTATAAATTCGAATAATAAAACTACTTTACGACTTTGTCAAAGATATTTCGCTGCGAGTCACAACTCTGTGTAAATACAAGAAATTTAATGAAACATTGAGCACACATAACTATCGCAGGCGAATACTTATCTACCTACTCTCGGTTGTACAACACGAGCATTTTATTTGTAAATTCAGTTTCTTTTTAATTCATACTAATATTATCGTCTTATACGCTAATGTTTTTTGAAATTATTTTTATATTGCAAAAAACCCATATATATTGTATTATTTTTACTTCATAAGTTTTAAGAATGTGTGCAATATTAACTTTAAATTAACCAGAAAACAATTATCTAGAGCATTGTTCTGTATTTTATTCCGACAGTTTGATGCCCCAACCTAATGGAAAGTCAATTATGGCACCTGGCAATCTACTCTTGGTATGATAATATAATATTATGATATATGATTAAATTGAGAAATTTCTATTATTTTCAAGAAAATCATCAACAGCGGTGAAATTACTCTGGGCTAAATAGTTATGATGATAATACATTATTTGCTTTCAATGATAATTTAGACAATAATGATCGGAAAGCATTGAATTCTGAACTGAAGATTTATTACGGTATTTTATATTATATTATTATGATGGTAGCATGAAAGAATTTCAGTATATTATTATTATTATATATTGTGTGCTTGGCATTCTCGACTAATATTTTTTATTATTATTCGTTTTCGTATTTTAAATCAAGACTTGGCAGTTTCAACAAAGGTCAATCGAGTCGCTTCCCTATTAATGCAAATATTTAAATTTGTACTCGACTTCAAAAATGTCATTAATATGTCGTTTATTTGTCTGTGAATATGATCTGACCTTAAAATCACGTGTACGAAAAAAATAATTATTATTATGAAACGCGATGATTATGCATGTATGGGGCCTCCGTATTGTAAAATGCCTACGCACCTCCAACGAACCCGCCCAAGTGATTGCACCCATAAACAGTGGCATGTTCCAGATGTGCTGTGCGATGTTCCTATTGTCTAAATACCACGTTAGCATATTATGCGTTTTGAATAACTATACATACGTTATAAATGAATTATAATTAAAACTGCCAATCCGTCACGCAACATCGATACCTACGAACTATCTGTTCGCCGACTGTATCAGCGATCCTCATCGATGGAAACATAATGTTAATAGATATTATTATTATATATTATAATATTTCATGATTATTTTATTATTATCGCTTCGCAGTCTGTACATCTCCAGCGATACACAATGGATACAACATTTGCGTATGGACTAAAAACAAAAAAAAAAACAGTGAGATACTGTAATATAATAAATAGGGCCGGATTGACCCCGCGGGGTACCGAGACTTTGGAGACTCCCGGTGGGCCGATGTCCGTATGGGTTGCTTGCTATTCGGTCGTTGTTTAGTGGTTTAACGCAAACCTCAGTCTTTCTACGAGTTTCAAGATAAATACATTTTAGGTGTTCTTTTTTTCGGTCGCAGCTATCAGTATATATTTTTACCATCAATCAAATTTCGATTACTTTTCAAAGTAGTTCTGGCGTGTGCCGGTTATATTTTGCTTTTTTTATTTTTATGTAGTACTTATAAGGACTAAGGAGTGTACTTTGACAATCTTCTGTTTTTGATTATAATTTATTTACCAGATAATCTTTCTGAATATTTTGACGTATCAGATCAAAATTCAAAAAAGTATTTTTGAGATATATAACTTTGTGTACTAATTATAACGTGTATATAATAGGGGGTTTGGAAGATATGGAGAGATGATGATTAAAAAATGATCCAAGTTTAATGCAAACTAGATTCAATATCGTGTGTTTTATATTTTTGTGAAACCACTTTTGAGGACTATAATCAATAAACATTTTAATAACTGAGAACTATTCATCCCAATTTTGAATTGGGTATATCAGAATTATCAAAAAAAAATTTTTCTAAATAGCATAATATAGTAAAAAGAGTGGTTCTAATTTAAAAAATAGAAATTTGTATCGTCACAGAACACTCCTTAAGCGGTACAAAACATCTTAAGAACCCAATAATATTGTCTTTAAGTATGTTTAATGATTCCAAAAATTAGATTTTGAATGACAGCATTATTAAAGAACGATTGGGTGAGCATGGTTAATTTATATAATATATACCCCATATATAAATTACATAATAAATGTTGCGTGGGTAATATTATTAGAGTATAATAACTAATGAGTATGTTATTTCAAAAAATCTGATCACGGGTCACGTTTAATTAGAAATATAATTACACTGTAAAACTATGTTATGAAACATTTTTTCTTCGAATCAATGTAACATCATAATGCAAAACAGCAAAAAAATAAATTATAAAGTTATAAATTTAAATGTTTTCTATAGAATCTCAAGTGTAATGTCTTGGAAACATTGAACGAAACAATAAATAATAGGTACAAATTCAATCGGTTGCACAAACCATGCTAACAATATAACAAACACACGGAAAACGATCGCGAAGAATAATACACTTACATAAATTATTTTAAACACGAAAGACATTATACAAATATACAATGTATGTTTGGTAAATTTATCTTAGCTTCAACAAAATCGGTGATAACTAAGAATTAAGAATATATTTTCTAGTAAAAACGTTAAATAATGTTTTTTTTTCTTATTGATATTAATTCTGGAAACTATGGCCATTAGCTGTTTGTATAGGAGAGAAAGGTTGGTTTGAAACTAGTTTTGTAGTATGGCAAAGATTTTGTTTGCTGAAAATCCCGGGTGGTCACCCATCCTGTAGTTAGCAACGCCGACCGGTGTGCACACTCAGAGCGCGTACGCAATTGAGTGTAGACTGTAGACTCTTCACCACACCGCGAGACAACAAAGTTTTTTGTTTGTTTACTTATTTAATCTTTTTAGTTTGTTATTTAATACTGCATTCTCCATTCTCTCTACATCATAATTTGGTTTGCTTTTTAAAATGCATTTACCTACCTCTCTGGGACCTTTCCAACTTTTTTATTACACATTATATTCAAGTAAGATTATTTTTATAATTTCTTCAGTGAAACCCAAGTCACTTCTGATTTTTGAGTAATCATTCATTTTAAATTCTGAGTGAAGCAAAAAATGTATTGATTTTACATTGATGTGTGTTGTTATAAATTTGTATTACATTTATTTTGGTGTTTGAGGAGATTCTTTTTCTAGTCAAAATATGCTCCTGTTATAAACCAAGAGGAAGGCATATGGTAAAAAATTAGATCTAGTTGGTACTTTGGGAGGTCAAAAGTAAATTCTTAGTATTTTTATAAATAATAGGGATACCTATATAGAAATATATGAACATATTTTGTTAACATTTTAACATTGTTAATAAAATAATGGTTTGGTGACCTTGGTTACCTAAAAGTTAGACAGTCCTTCCCCCAGAATCGCTTTCCATCATATTTAATGAATCGTTAAAAATAACCTACTCAATTACAAGGTTCACTCGATATATACTCCTACTTTGTACGTTTGTACAGAGGAGAGATTACTTGACGTCCTTTTTAAACTTAACATTGTTATTAGTTTTTTTGCATTAAAAATCATGATAAACTGCATCATCAGTTTCCATTAAAACATAATTTTATAGTTGATACATTTTTTTGTTCTTTTAAGTACATTTACCCAGTACCGCAACTACATAATAAGGGGCCCGTGCGCGATATTTTTTTGGGGCCCCTTCCTAAATTAATTTTACTATAAGTATTACAATCTATAAGTGCCAACGTTTTTAGGAGTACCCAAAAAATCAAGAAGTTTCCTAACTTTCAGATCAACATTTGACGCTCTTGAGTCGTCATATTCAATTTTAAAATATTAAGTAGGTATTTCTATTTCAAAATTTGTTTTAGCTTGTCGTAAATGGTAACATACTTACAAGCTTAATAGCTTAATAGCAACCGAAGAAAACTCGTAGGTAACTGAGATCAACTGATCTTAGATTTAAAAAAATAAAAATTAATAATATTATGTAATTATTGTATAATTATGACTATCGTTTAAAATATAATGGAATAACTCAATTTAACTCAAAAAATATCATAACATGATATACCTATTAACTATATAGTATGTGAATTATAACAATGTTGTTGATTTTTCATGTTCCCAATTAAAAGTCCTTATAATACTGGCAAATGTACAACTTATTTACTTTTAAAGTATTTATAGCCTTCAATTGTTCAACTTGTTGATACGTACCAAACGTTGTACGATATCTCAGCACCACAAGTAAATGGAGGATGAGCAAACGATGACTAACTGTTTTGAAATACCGAAAACATTTTCCCAAAAACGTAAAAAAATAGGTTATTACTAATTCCTATAATATATATGACATATAGGTAGCATCTGATGCGACTTTAGCAAAATCGCTTAAACGCGTGTGACTCTTTTCTGGGCGTTTTTTCTAAGCGGACATCTATCTCTTTACTCTAAACGTTTTCTGGCCACCCTGGCTCTAACATAGTAAGTCTTGATCTGAACAACCTCAACTGCATCCAAATCAATACATGCGTATTGGGCAATTAATTAATTTAATTTCAATACTGTCCGCGGCCCAAAGAGCAGATAGCAATTTAAAATAATTAGATATTATAACAAGTCAGACATAGAAAAAAAAAATATATTAGGTTGGATAACTTAAAAAATGGAACTTCGTTTCATACAGAGTGGTCGGTTACGAGACTAGTTTGTCCTACACGGTGGCAAAGAGAAGGGATTGGAAGAGCGGACCTGGACACGTGGAATTTTAAAGTTAACCATGGGAAGTAACTCGAAACAATCGATCGACCCATCAATAAGTTTGCGTAGGAAGACTTAATTAAAGATAATCCACCTATCACGTATTATTATTTATGTTTATAAAATTACTCCGCCTATGTAAATAAATTAAAATTATTTATGTTATCTAATTATCTTAATCCAAACTATAATTACAGTATACAATATTATATAAATATATATTATATTATATTGTATATTATATAAATACAAAATACTTAAATATCCAATATTTTCCAGGTAACCACTGGGTATTCATATTATGCTCATCACCAAATAATATAATGTGTAACTGTGAGACAATTGTCTCACAATATTAAAACCTTATACCCTCTCACGCAGCAACTCAATTTCAGCCATATTATACAATTCTACAATGTACACTAACATGAATACTATTTCCGTCCAACAAATAAATCGTCACAACAGGGAAAAACGAGCACTCGCTCTGCTGCACAATAATATATTGTTAATACTATTGAATTATTGAATACCGCCGTCGAATCGATGTATAATTTCTCTGGCGACAGTTTGACAAGTTGCTGATAAAAGTTTATCTGAGACGCGCCGAAAATGTACGTACAGGCATACATAATAATATTATCCAATGTCCTAAACCCCTCACTGCCGCATCTTGTCATCCTTCGTCCTGCAGTATACGCTCCAATAAATTCGGTTAATAAACCGTTGAATCGATAGAACACAGTCGATGATCAATGATGATTGAATTATTCTATCACACTTGAAGATGCCATAATATTATATAGGATTAGGCAGAGAGCCTTAATAATAATTATTAAGACTCTCTAAGAGTAGGCATTGCATATTGTACAATATTATAATATTGAACGAAGCCCTTTCATTGTTTTCCGCGGGAAACGATGACACGATGCCAGTATTATGTTACCTATTATGTTTTGATATTGTGAAATTCAATTTACCAATTCACTTCCTCACCACACGTGGTACCTATATAATTTCGGAACGCGTGGCAATAGATAATTTATATTATATTTATGTACATGGATTAGATATCCTCATTCATAATACGAGTATGCACGATATATTGTGAGCGAAGAGTCTACTGGCTACCTTAATGGTTATTTGTGGTAATAGATACTGGTTATACGATGAAAACAATTTTTTATCATTCCGATATCCGTCAATTTTTAGAGTTAAATAATTTTATTCAATCTGTTTTTTTTTTTACTATTATTATTGACTATAATTGTAATTAGGTACATACTATTTTGTCGGTGTTTTTAAGTTATTATTAAAAATTACAAACTAAAATAGAATATAAATGTTTGTGTTATGGTTGGTGGTTACTTATCAGTTATCACAGATTGTTAGGATACCAAGCCTTAATTACATGTAACCACGTCTTCGGTAACTTGTATGCTCTACGATCACACTTGAATACACGGTATTTCCCGTCCATGTATATATTATCCATGCACGTAGCACGACTGTATATCGAAAAATGTATTATACGTACAATATACAGGATGACAGGATCCATACAATTTTAGATGAAAAGCAGTACACAGGAGTACTCTGGAAAAATGCCCATCGACTTCTCCATTCATATACACTTTTAATACCTACCGTTACCTATTTATAGATAACTCTGTCAAAATTCAATTTTTATAAATCGAAGTATTCCAAAATATATTTTACGTCTGAATTTGAAATTAAAAAGTATGTTTTTTAAATTATGTTCAGTTACAATAGACAATGCTCATGGCGCAATCAGGTATAAACGAGGAATAAACGATATGTGTATATATTGCATCACGACATTTCAAAGTTGGGACCCCAGGGAAAAGAATGTGATGGCTGATGTATAAATAAAATAAATGAGTAAACTAAGTTGGTTCCTGATTTTGATTTGTTTTACTTGGAAGAATAAATTCTCCGTTTGTAACTTTAACTACCTATAGTTAAATAATAAATTCAGAATAATAGGAAAAGAAGAAAAATAAAATAACGTTTGAATAATATTACTTTTAATTAGATATAGATCCAGGGCCGGATCTAGGGGGGGGGAAGTCGGGGATTTATCCCCGGGCGTTTAATTTTCGTGGGCGTATTTTAAAGGTTTTAAATTTTAAAAGTTTAATTTTTTAAATGCACTTTGAAACAAAAGTCATAGCCACACAATAATATTTTAATAGAAATGTGTAATAATGGGTACATGAATAAAATAATATTATTTTTATTTTAAATTTTAACAAGTAATAACAAAATTATTTTTAAATGGACAAATAGGTACGTATTGCAGTGGAAATACCCGTCCGCGACTGTCGGCGGGATTGACTGTCGCTGCAGATCTAAAATAAAATATTAATTGTTCAAATAAGTGGGAAATTAAAATATTGTTGAATTTGATTTTATTATCATTGTATTGTGATTCATCGATTCGTGTGTCCGTGTTAAAGTATTATTATTAATAATATAGCATGTATTAGTTTATAAAATCAGTTTATTTTATACATTTTTGCTGAATTCCATTTTAATTTTGACACCGCAACAGTTAAAAGACGTCAGTACTTAGTCATTAGTACAACCAAAATTAACAATTTTAATAGTTTTAGTAATCTGTTATGTAATCATGAGTTTTTTTGTTAAGAACATTTGTGAATATCTAGTATTTGTTATGGAACTTTATTAAGTCGCAGACCGCAGGAAAACCTTTTTTTGGAATTTTTATTTTATTTTTTGATGTGTAAATTGCAATTAGTGAAATAATGAAGTATGGTAAATTACATTATTTTCTTGCATATATATATATATATAATAAAAATAAATACATATTAATAAATTATTTAGGTATATCATTTTTATTAATTATGTAGATAGTTATTTAAAATGTAATATTAAATGGCTTCATTAATTGTAATTCATTGTTATGTAATTTTTAATTAACAGTTATTTATTTTTTAAATAGAACATAAAATGTTACTTACTACTGATTTAATTGTTGTAGATTATTTATTAAATTAAATATTTGTAGGTTTATAAAAGTCTTTATATTTAACAATGCCTTTTTACAAACTGAACTTTTTTATAAATATTATTATAGCCACTAGATAAATGAAAAAGAACAAAATTATTAAGCATTCTTACAGATACACCAAATGGCAAATACATTGTTATTTGCATTTACTATTTAAATACTATTTATTTTCTTGATAAACTTGATACTACAAAAGTACAACATAATTAAAAGAAAAATACTATCCTATCGATGTTAAGCTTAAGTCAGATCGATCCACGATGAACCAAAACAGACTTACTAACTTGTCACTTCTGTCAAACGAAAAATAAATCACTAAGACAGTTGATTTTGATTCAGTTATTGTTAATTTTTCTGCAATCAAAGCCAGAAAAATAAAGTTGTAAATATTAAGTTTAACATTTTGGAAATTTGGAAAATGTAGAGTAATATATTTTATATTATTATACATTAATAATTAATTAATACATAAATTATAGGTAATCATTATACTATTTCAATTTTCAGTACTTAGTTATATTATTCTTTTATTGTAGTTTTTCCGTACCTAAGTAGATACATAATATTATGTACCTAATAATATTATGTACCTAATAATTATGAAGTTTTGAGTGTAACAATATCAAAAATTGAAAATGTATAAATATTGTTCATTTACATAAAGCTTTTTTATGTTAAAACTTAAATGTAAGCAATAAATAATTTAGATTTGTTAATAAATAATTTATAAATTTTATTATTACCAATATTATTTTTTCTAAACCTGAAACTTAGAAATATTAACCATAGATTCTAGCTTTAAATCCACCATTAAGAAGTTCTTCTAAAAATATTACTTGATTATATAAAAATTAATTTTTTTTGGTTTTTAAGCTAAAATTGTTCAAATAATTTGTGATAAATAATTTATTGGTCCAGTATATTGCAAACGGCTTTATAAATGGTTGGTGCTCACACTACTATGTGAGTGTGCTTGATTTTTCATAAAAAAAAAAATACTAATTCTGATCATTTCCCTGAAATTTCCTGAAAAGGGCGTATTATATTTTTAATTTTCCCCGGGTGTTAAAAAGTTAAGAGCCGGCCCTGTATAGATCTTTCAGAAATACTCAAATACGTAATTTATTACTATATTATCATTATAAATATGCATAAACAAATAATCCATTTAGAAAGGGAAAAAAGTTTTTGTTGATATACTAAACTTGGTTAAACTACCTACTCAAAATACGTATACTTAAAAGTTAAAACACTCCTTAAGTATAATTGTTACTACGCTATTATGTTTAGTTTATACAGAAACCAAAAATCGACAAAATGATGTTCACTTAACAATTTACCGTTCGATATCATCTTGACATCAACACCACCACCTAAACCTCATCACATAAGGGTAGATACTATACAAGGTACATGACTACATGACGTATAATATAAATTAACCATTCTTTACTTCGAACAACAGTTTACTCGAGCTCATAACATATTATTAAATAACTTGTATGGATAAGACCCATAATTATTATACTGTACGAAATATTGTGTCGATAAAATAAAAACTGATAATATTAATAACATTGATAATCAAACGCACACAAGCATTGAGGATTATCATACTAACGATAAAAATCTACAAAAAAACCCACTTGTTTAGTGTTTAGTTAAATTTCCGAACGGGATTTCCGAGTTGATAATTACAACAATAATAATAATAATAATAATAATAATAATAATAATAATAATAATAATAATAAAAATAATAATAATATAATGTTTGAGCAATTTTCGATTTCGCCAAGAGTTCTGACATAAACGAACCTATAGAAAATACAATTTCGCTCGAAAATATAGAGCGACGGAGAGGAGTCAAATAAAATCCTTTATCGAACCGTTCTTGTATTGTTGTTGTTGTTGTCGTTGTTGTCGTATTGGTACACTTCGCTCTCATTCCATAGGTAAACTCGAATAATATTAAAGTAGTATTTCAATGAAATCCGTCCCGTGCGTAGTACTATATTTTAACGTTTCGTATGAAAGTCACTTATGTAAAAATAAAACAATTTATGACATCTAACGCCGAACCAATATCAATTTATCGTAATTTGTTGTGCATGAAAGCGGGTAAACCTTACTATATATAATATGACCTATACGCAATGTACACGAAAGTATAAGTACGAGTTTCGTTTCAAAAGCCTTCAAAACCTTGTTATTTCTTTCCTTTCGTCATCTGTTTTTAGTGTTCCTAGAACATTTCTGGAAAGTGGTCGTGCAACGGAAGCACTTTTAATATTATTCACTGTTGACATTTTATAAATTAACACCAATATTCAGACGTCGATAGCTCTTTCGATTAATATATTTATCATTGATGTAAACGACTCATCAAAATTCATTGAAAATCAAACCATACATGGTTATAATACTTTAAAATATAGGTTCCCATTTGAATTTTAGAAGTTGCCCCTCGAATGTCACCATCCCTATAAATAAAAAAATATTTTATATCAAATTACTTTAGATTATATGATTCCAAAAGGATTTCACACAGAACATTTTTCCGTAATTTAAACATAACATACTGAAATCTGCTGTCACTTAACATTTGGAAAACCCTGTATACATGTAAGTATGGGTACCAGATTCGTTTCCAAAAAGTCTTATTCCTTGTTATTTTTTTGCTTTCGTCGTCAGTTTTTAATGTACCATGCAGATTTCTGAGAAGTGGTCGTGCAAGAAATTTGACGTATAAAACGAAAATATGAATACAATATGTCAAAAAATCAGGACTTGCTTGAAAGGGCTAAAGAACATTTTTAAAGTATACCTACAATACATGTGACGCGGTTGCGTATGTGAAACGTCGGATGTATGACTATACATTTTTTAATGCGATCTATTGAGTTGGTTATTTCTTGGAAGAGGTAAAGAGTACGTAGTCGTTTTGGTAATTAACTGGTCGCACTTTTGCATTGGATCATTCCGTAAAAAATAATGCACATATTATTATTGTATAAGTGTTACAATGTGATTATAGGTTGTCTAAAATCTTCAAACTCTCTTTTGAAAAAAAAGACCACCAGTTGATATTCCAAAATATAAATTTAAGAGTCACATAGTTTCTTTTTTTACTAGATATGAAAATCTTCTGTTTGTAGCTGCAGTTTCCAATCGACTGGACGACGTATGATTTAAAAGTATAAAAACTATCTGTACTCCTGAATATCTTACAGGATTTATGAAAGTCGAATTATATTAATACAATAAGACTCGAAAAATCGTTTATATTAGCATAATGTACCTGATTAGTGTTGACTCTATGACATACACATGACAAATGTCATAGAACATAATAATACTAGCTGCCCGATCTTACTCCGGAAGAAATTAATTTTTTATAATTTAATTTAAAAACATAAGACTATTTTTTGGCTATACAAATAATACAACGATTATAAAAGAAAAAAAAAGAAAAAAAAGAAACAGACATCGTTATCGGTGAGTGAATATATGAAAATAATTGGTAATTAGTTAATTATTATTATTATTATAATGAGGGTTCAAAATCAAGTTAAATTCTTATATATATAGATAGATTACGTGTACAACGTGCGTACACTCGTAGCCCATTTTATGTCATGCGATTTCGCCACTTTTGAATACTATAATATTATTTGAATGTACCTCATACGTGGAAGCCTGCCTGTATGTCGGGCGACATGTGCGTATGAAAATATGAGACTTTTCCGGTTTGTTGATTATAAGTATCAGTGAAGTATAAATAGCAAACATCTGGGGTAGGGACTAGGGACATTCATTCGAAAAATAAATATTAGCTTGTGCAATAATTATTATCTTGCACATTATTAAATATTATGTAAGTATATAATGATCATCCATCACTTGCACTTATTACACTTATTGCCAAATTATCGTTAGTATGAAGCCATCCATGCATTTGTTGTTTGAATCTTTCACACGTGTATGACATACCAAATTTGTGTTCACTAGCTTCAATAGTACGCTGTTAGTTTTAGTATAAGAGCGAAATGAAACCTATTTCCAAACTTTTTGGTAAAAACAGTATCTGTGCTTAAGCGTCTGCGATTTTTCGATATTTTAATTTTCAAGGTATATATAATGGAGATATGGGTATGTGAAATATCATAAATTGTTGTAATATTGCTCTTTTGAAAATGAAAATATGTAATAAAAGCCGCCGCTTAAACACAGACAATGTTCTTACTTAAAAATTTAATAATAGGACAGTACACTCTAATATCAAAAAAAAAACAACATTAAACTATTGAAACTAGTCAATGCAAATTTTGGTTTGTCGGACGTTTGTAACTTGAGATAAACTTCCAACGATTTGTAATAACCTCAATTATTGGAAATCCATTGCAAAGTTATTTATTATAAATGCCCAGAATTCTATTATTAATATACTTAATTTTCAAAATTTAAAAGCGTTTAAATTTACATAGTTAGATTAATTGCGAAATAATCAATATTATTCTACCAATATTTATGAAGATTTCCTTACCTTATCACAATCTGAAAATCAGTCAATCTCCTCGCATCGTGGAACAAAACCAAGTTTGTACACGTCTTTGAATAGGAAAACACGTCTCTCAGTACCATGGCGCAGCATTGAAAAGAGGGAAATGTATACATTTTTAAAAAATTGTATTCAGCTATTTACGTATAAATAATTGCACATTTATATTAGATCAAATGTTTTTGTAAAAAAAAAATGTGGAATCAAGTAATCGCGGTGGTGTGAGCTCTGACTAGGGATACTTCATGATGGACCACTAGCTGCAGTGCTCGTCTAGTTTCGATGGCAGTGCTCACCCGGTCCGTTCCTGTTTTGGGGAGGAGTGGCGAAAGATGGACACGAAAGTCACATAACACTTGTACGCGAGAGGAGTTCTCGGAAACCATAATATTATAATATACAGGCATACCGGAAGACGCCGCCGCTGCGAGGTGACTGACGATGACGTCACTAAACCGTCAAATTACCCTTAACGACCCGGGTGTAAAACCGTCGTGCTATTCGAGTGTCGTATTATATCGTGTCTCGAACATCACACTCGAACGTTTGTCAAAAGCCGTGAAATTATATTATTTGACACGACGACCTCGGGAGGTGTGCATATATAATTATTACAATAACGACCCGACCTATCCAATTGGCAGAGCCTTTGCAGCATAATATAATATGACTTGTGTCATAAATTATTAATATACTTATAGTATACATACATAATCGCTCTGTGGCTGTACTATACACAGCTTGTGTACAGGGTGATTTGTTTTACCTGTTATTTGTCGTCATCCAGAGGAAAATATGTTAATATTTAGTCCGTCAGCCTAGCACTCCGAAAGTGGAATTTCGTATATTTTTTTTAGAAAATTAATTAACAATGCGTAACAATTTGTAAAGCAAAATTCGGAATTTGTAACCCAAAATATCGCCGTTAAATTAAAGGTTAAGTGTTAGGCGTGCTGGGCTGACTTACGAAATTCCACTTTCGGGCGCTAGGCTGACGTCAGCCCAGCACCCCTAACACTTAACTTAACCTTTAATTTAAGAGTGACATTTTGGGCTACAAATTCCGAATTTTGAGTTACAAATTGTTACAAATTGGTTACAAATATTATGACAAAAATTACAAAATTTCAGTTTCGGGGTGCCAGGCTGACGGACCTGTAAATATATAGGTATACCTACCCCGAATCCTGATAATCGTTTAAAAATATTATTATAAAAAAAATTGAACTCCTGTTTATATAATAATTGACCTGTACACGATGAAAATGATCACTGCGGTTTGTGTGTGCATAAGTATACAAACACACCAACTTCAGACCCCGTGCACTTCGTTGACCCGTAAAAAGTGCCAACTCTTGAATTTTATATGATTCAAACTTTGTTCAATTTGTTATACTTTGATATTTGGTGTAATGGTATTCTGAAATTTAAAAAAATATATATTTAATTTTAAATTGCCGGATGTAATGAGTAACTTTTTTTTTCTTACGGCTAACCGAAAATTGTCAACTGCAGAAACAAACAAATAATATGTGGTTAGGTGAATATGATTTTAATCTGCTTGGGTAAAAAATAAATCAACCAAATATTAAATATACTTAAAGTTAAAATTATATATTCAATAATAAACATAATCCCGATGTATGTTCATTATCTACATCTTGAACATAATAACAATTTTATTTGGGGTAACCAATGGCAACCATTTATGAGAAAAAAAATTCCGATTTCCATCTCGAATCTCAAAATGTTTATGTGACTGTGTGTGTAGCACTTCTTTTAAATGCGAATTTTGAGAAATCCTTTGTCAGTGCACCATTATACAGCGTAGTACTATAATAAGATACTGTCAAGATGTCAAGTCCCTATCTATCATAGTTTAGGCTCTACGTCGATCAGTCAATTTGGGATCCGTTCGATTATGTGATTTACATGGATATTATATTATCTTGAAATAAAGTAAAAATCATCCATAACGACTATTAAAGGACCGTTTTAAAATTATAGCCGATAATAGTTGTGAGCAAAAAATGATGAAAAGCAACAAATCAAAAAAAGTTTATAATTACATGGTATACTTTCTAAATGACGCATAATTTGTAAATAAAGACTGTGCAAATTCATGATAAATGTATGCTAATAATTTATAAATACAATTATTTGTAAACTTTTAATATGTTCAGTGGAGTGTTATGGCTTATAGTAAGTTGTATTTATAACAATATACCCTTTTTTTTTGAGAAAAAATTAAATTGTGAAATAATAACCTTCTTAACGTTGTTTTCTGCAGTCTGTATTGTAAAATTTATGTATGTTTATTGCAATATAAATTGGGTACAGTTTAAGATGTATTGTTTTAATATGTTTTCGTTTTGTGTAGATTTAAGCTCCTCGTTCTTTTTCAAAACTTAATGTAATATTGTACTCAAAGTCGTCAATAGGATATAACATTGTTTTTGTTCCGTTATTAAAAAACTCAAATGTTTACATATTATGTACAGCACAGATACATATTTACATATTTACACAGAACACAAAATCATATTGTGTGTTTACATTTTTACAACATTATTAATATTATTGGTAATACGTGGGTAAGCATACATATATATTTTTTGATATTGAGATCTTAACAAGAAATATTGTATCTCAACTTTATAAAAGATATTGAAAAAAATGTATTAAAAATAGAAAGGTAGATACTAGGTAGGATATATTGGGAAAAAGTCAATGGCAGTAAAATTATATGAAGCATTGAAGCCTTGTTATTATGAACGAAGTTGAAAAAGATTTTAAATTGATGAATTGATAAACGCACATACTTAGGTACCAATATATTATTACAACTAGAGTTCCTTAGCCATAATTACGAGAAAAAAAATAATGTCATATTTTTAGGTCAGTCAAATAAAGTTAACTAGTGCTGACTTAGTGCTTGAAGTTTGAGCTTAATACATTTTTAAATAATTCTAGACATTTTTGGTATTTCCGTAAATATTTGGTAAACCGTTAAGAAAATCATAATTTTTTATAATATGTTTTTTCAAGTAAATTAAATATCCAATATATTTTTTTATTTAAAATTTTTTGATAAATCTATTTATTTACAGATGCATAAGCTTTAATCTTAGAATTCACAATTTCGCCGAAAAAATATTATTTACATTTTATTATTTTACTGCAGGTTTAATAATAATAATCGTAGTTTACAATATTGGGTAAAATGATAAAAATTAAACACTCTAGGGGAGAGTATCGTGAATTTTTAGGATTAGTACTAATGATTCTTGGTGGTGATTTGGAAAACAATATAACAATTCATCCTCCTGGTGCTATGCATCAAGCTCGGTGGACAGCACTGGCAATTTATTGCTTGAAAATATTTTTTTTTTAGAAATCATTATAATATTACTGAGGCTGTTAAAAAGACTATTTATATATATATCTATAGTTCCTCCAGACTGCTGCCAATCACATCATTACATATTATATAGGTAGTTGGTATGGGATTATGGGTATGTATTGCTAGGGTGTTGATGCGTTTGATTATAATATAATACTATTTCAATTAAAAACCAATTAGATAAGTAGGATAACAAAGGAAGTTTATTCATATAAATCAACTGCACGAACAAAAGTTGTTTTATAATTTTGGTAGTAATGTAAGCGTGATTTCCTAAGGTTTAACTCCAATATTGATCTCTCCCTATGGGCTATGGGGAGAGATCACTTGAATTTGAACCTAAATATATTACGCTTACATTACAACATCCATCAATAAAAAGGTTGAGGTCATCCTAAACGGCGCAGCAAAACATGCGCCAGACGAATCTCTTAGTCCGGCTCCACATCCTGCGACGCCGTTTGGGATGGATGGAGTCGCCGACCAACTTCTGACCAGAGGCGTCACTGCATTCCGGTACCTGCTATAGTATGACTATTATATAAATGTCATATCCGCCTTAAAATGTTTACAGGTACTTATAGCCCTTTTGTGCTGGTTATACGTCTTGGACTGCAATTCACTTAAATATGAACTATTTCATAAGCATACGCAACTGAACCGTTCGATTTAGAACCAATTTAACTGTCTATAAAAATAATGATAATATAGGTGTAGGTAATTAATATAAAAATAACAAACTTGGATAGCTGACATAGTTGTATTCTTTGTAATAA
This sequence comes from Myzus persicae, assembly GCF_001856785.1. Lineage (NCBI taxonomy): Eukaryota > Metazoa > Arthropoda > Insecta > Hemiptera > Aphididae > Myzus > Myzus persicae. The sequence continues at coordinate 180,256 of NW_019103991.1, forward strand.
ATAAGTGAATGTGTCAAAAACAGAAAAAAAAATTATTTTTACATCAAACAAATTGGTACCTACATATTATTCCTATTGAAATATAATATTACAATATGATGAATTCTGAAGCAAAACAAAATGTCAATGCAACTTCAAATTGGTAATGTGAACAAAAACTAAAATATAAACTTAATTGATTTTCGTTCGTACATTATATGAACTTTGAACGAGTGTATTCATTCCTCGAGATCTGCAGTGTTTACGACTTAATGTATATAGTTACCTGCAGTATACATTGTACAATGTTATACTCGCCGTTGTATATTATATTGTCTCGTTACGATGGATGTGCGGAAGTAACAACAGGAAACGCGACGAGGGGGTTTGTGAAATTTGGACCGGAAGTACAACGCTGGCTCGTGGTCGGAGGAATGCCAAACTCGCGCCGTTCGTATACAGGGCCGGCATAATCGCACTCTTTTTACGTCGTCCTGATGTACAGTGTACACAATGCAGAGAAGTATGATTATTGTTTGGCTATACGCATGCGCAAATTACTTTGCTGAGATAAAGTGGATCAATATACTAGCTATTATAATATATAGTATTTGAAATTTGATTTATTCAATTTTTATTCCATATTTTCATTTGATTATAATAATAAACATCTCACTGCCGCAGCGTACTTCCAAGTACATCATATTTAAATATTCAAATTTTTTCCCCACCTATTTAGTTTAGCGGATTTATCCTCGGAATTCTCTCAATTATAATGATATTATTCTTCGTTTATATTATATTGGTCTCAAAACGTGAAAATCTCCTTTTGGAATAGAGGCACTATTATATTAAACATAAAGCATAATAACATTATTATTGTGCAATCGATTTTGCGCAATGGAACAGTCTGAAACCAGCGAATAATGCGATACCGATTAAAGGTGTTCTCCTGCATCACGTTGATTATTGCGATCGCAATTTGTTTAATTTTTTCGTACTTTCAGGCCACGATAGAGACTTGGGCACTTGGAGCATGACGATTTTCACACTTTTGTGCAGTGAAAATAATATTTGCGCTGAGACGCCTATTTCGAATAGACTTCGTTGAAAACAATTAAGACTATGTCGTCTGGTTGACCTATATCTACAACAACAATTAAAACTACAGCAATACAACAATAAATTAATGTTTCCGGAAACTTATTACTGGTGAGTATACTGACTCACTCATTTTTGTTTACGAAAACTGCGAGATCAGACGATCTATCGAATCACCGGAAATCGGTCAAAAAGTCCAGATTCATTTATTACTGTCTAATATTTTTATTATATATTATTATACATATAATATTAATATGTGACCATAAAGGTAGGTATTTCATATATCATATATGATAAATATTCATTTAAAAAATGTGCATTATTATTATTACTATTTTTATTTAGTACTGTATTAAATTTAGTACAGTATTTAATACTGTATTAATGAATCAAAATTGAATTTGAATACTATTCCTTATATTTATCTGCAGTTAACTATGCAAACATCGATCTCTAAAATAATTATAATAAACATTTAAAATAAGTAACGTTTTATAAAATAGGTATTACACTTCCGATCAATCCACAATAATAATAATAATTTACTATAAATAACGTTTTTTGTAAACAATGACATAATATGCAATTTAAAAACTCTTCAATTGTCAACTCATTATTACTTATTATTTTTTATATTTGTTTACCCAATGGTCCACAAGTATACTACATTAAAATGAACGAATTCATTGTTAGAATATTAAAATTAGTTACATTTTTCAAATTAATATTAATCGTATATAATATATTATAGTATAATATTATAACTGTATAAATATTATAATAATTATTATAAATGAAAATTTAATAATAGCATACTTGGTATTTTTGGACTTTTTGCAAAAAAAGTGTATCCGAACTTTTTAGCCAACTTTTTTCAAAATGGAATTTTCGTCCCTGTAGACTCTTCGCCGGGATTCTGAATCGCCATGCAATACACGGCGCTTGCGTATTTATACTGCCCAGCTGTGACGTCATGCGGTACGAACTTAAAATATGTATGATATTAAATTTTAGCATTGCGTTTATAATGACGTTATTATTATTACGGCGAATCTAAAATTATTTCCGAAATACGATCGCTTTATATTATATTATATCGTAGCCCGATAGAATCGTGCAGTACGTTTTATAAAGATAATAATTGCGGTATGCTCCTCGACGTCGACGATAATATTGGATTTTTATTTTTTATTATATTATGATACGTCGATACACGTACATACAACTATCGCATGTATATTATATTGCTATTATTATTATTATTATTATATTCGCCCGGACTCTGTGGCGTCAGCCGCATTATCATATATACGATACCGTATACCTGATATTATTATTATTACCTATATATGCTACTCTTATTATCAATATTAATTTTAATAATACCGGCTAACCACGGTATAATACCTAATATGTGCGATATGTATCTCGATGAACGTCTGCGCCGTTGTTACAGTACACTCTGCAAGGGGTAGTAGGACGACCTAGCTGCTAAATGGAAAAAATGTTGTTCTAATCGATATACTATTCTAGGTTTTGGACAGATGTTGTTGGTAAAAACATTTATTTAAGTCAAATAGTTTGTTTTTTAGTTTTTTTTTTAAATATCAATATTTTTATTCGGTGCAAATTAATTTGAAACCCAAACGTAATAACTTTTTCAAAATAATATCTTTCGGAAATTTCCTGTCATGAGTATGTTTGTTAAATTATTTATTTTCCATTTATAATTGTCTTAGTTTTTGTCGTAATATCTACGTTTAAGGTTTTTGCTAGTATCATTTTTTTTTTAACTGTCAAATATTCCTGACACCAACCTGTATATTATGTACACCTATATTGTTTTACTGGGAGCTATATACACACTGGTGCGATAATAACGTTATGCACGTGCGACCACGCGAATAATGGGAACTGGGTTTCTGAAAATCATGACCTGACTTATGGTCCAGTCTCCCGTCAAAATATCTCGAATAAAGTTTCGTTTGATTTTCGACTTCCGCTTCAGCGTTCGTAATAATATTCTTGACCGGATGCGGTTGATGCGGTGGACAGACAGGGGGTGAATAAAACGGATATAGGTAACGAATAAGGGCGGCTGTGATTGACTCGTTTCGTTATAAATCCGTTCTGCCATATTCGCGTATTACCGACCGAATTCATTTTGGGGTTTTTTCGAACATTTCACATTCAAGTTCGATTTTCAAAATTATTTATTTATTTCTTGTTACATGAAATTACAATAGGTACACATTATGTAGAATATAAGAATATAGAGCATTATTACTAAAAGTTACTCTGCACCGAGGTAAACCTCGAGTCGTAGTGTATGAGTACTCATATTATATTTTAACATTTTTATTGGTGAATGCTATCACAAGAATTTTTGATTATACTAGTGATCTAGTGTAATTACTGTCATCACGAGTCGAATAAGAATATTCGATTAAAAATAATTAATTTTGTCGGGTCGATATTATTATTTGTTTGAAGTAATATGAATTATATTAGTTCACGATTTATTGGTTACGCAATATTACCCGGTCGGCTGCGATTCCAAAAAACCATCGTCCTTTCAAAATAGATTCTGTTCATCACGTCATCGCGACATCGCGTGATATTGTTTTTATTATAAGTTATCGGATAATGTGATGGTACCTACGTACATCGGATATGGGTAAGATTATAAAAACATGATTATCCTCGCTGCGTCCCAGTTCGAGTATTCATTATTAGTGGACTCACGCACGATCCGTTAACAACTGCGGCGTTCAGTTATTTGAAAATAGTTCAAATCTTACGATGAAATGTGATATCTGCGTACTATATATCGAACGTTATATAATATACACGTATTGATGAACCGTACCCGTTAAAACTATAATCGCTATTACGCTTGAAATCCAAACAATTTCAATAGGTAGGTTCAATAGGTACTCGTGGATTTCACTGCGTGCACAAATCTATAGTAATAATGTCTCACAGACACTCGATTCCCAGAATTCCTTTGTAACATTTCGAACAATCGTTGACGAAGTTTCAAAAACCCATTTAAAAGTTACAATATTAAGTTAACAGGATATAAGGTTTCAATAAAGTTCAAAATTGCTACCTATAAGTATCTAAAGATTAAGTAGTAAAATAATATAATATAGTACCTATGTTATAATATTTAGGTATATTTTTGTGCATAATATAATATCGGTATAGAGTTGTAAACTTGAAAATAATATTATACAATTTCTCTTTGGGTATTTACTTTTGGGACGACAATGAATAATACTAAATGAATTTATAAAGGCACTTAAAATATTATTTGTTGTTAAGTTTTCTATGAGATTCTTATACATTCATTCAGGGATGGCCAACCCGCTGCCCGCCTTGGAAAGATTTGCGGCCCGCGACATTTATCAAATGTTTACAAAAAAAAATATAAGTCGAAAGTCATTTTACTAATTTAGACATGTCAAATACAAGACAATATTTGAATTCATCTTTTTTTCATACTGATGTCAATTAAGTCCCAGAATATCTTCAAATGGAACTCATTGACTTACAATGCAATAATGAATTAAAACACATATTTGAAACATCAAAATCAAAAATAGATTTTTATAATATCAATATAACAAAAGAAAAATTTCCCAATTTGAGATGTATTTGTCCTAACCTCGCACTTTGGAGTAACTCGATGACATTGTAGTAGGTACATGAGTCAAGTTTAACAGACCATGGGAATAAATTAACGGAAGTATTCAAACGATTGCGAACGCATAATTTAAAATTACAGCAGGAAATGATTCAGCTGCAGCCTCAGCAGTGGATGTTCAATTGGAAATTGTGGCATCGGAATCCTTTACAGGTGTAACTGCTTATTGTTTATTAATTCACTCGTAGAATATGTACCTTTTACTAGAGAAGTAAGAAAACTTGTGTAAATATAATTCAGAATTAATTTATAACAATAAAAAAATTTTTTTTAATAATTTGTATTTTTACTTGAAATATTAATTTAGTAAGGTTTCATGAAAAAAAAAATGTGTACACGGTAAATATTTTCATGTGAGCGGTAAATAGGTGGACACTGAGTGTCAAATCACCGTTTTGTGTGATACGATAATTCTGAGTCGTCCGAGGGGGTCGCCATAGCCATATAAAAGTGAAGTAAGCAAAACGTCAAACTACAGTATGACCATATGCAAGGTACAAAAATATGTCAATAAAAATATTGTGTCATACTATAAATCTAATTAAATCTATAATCTCAACACATTATGATATCAAAATTAAATACTTATGTTAGAACCAAAATGAAACTATATCACTAAGATCATTCCATAATAAACTCACCACATTTAGAGGGCAATAATTATTAATATATTTTATATTGTAACTAATATGTATATTATGTTTGTTTGTATTTTTGAATAATATATTTAGCATGATTCATTATATATATAAATTTTATATGATATTTATATTATAAATTTTATCATATTTATTTTGTATATTAATTGTACTATACGTTTTATTTTACTTGTATTATACATTTTATATTATTTGTATTTATATTTATTACATTATAAAATATATCAAAATATAATATTATGATTTATTATTATGATGATATTACCTAATCTATGATGACTAAAATCAGGCAAAACAACAGTATATTTACTCCTCCGTATATGGTCACACTGAACTTTGCTGTTTTGATTGCTTTATATTGCTGTGCATACGCGTATCGGTGATGGCCCCTCTATATTACTCTATGGTCTCGCCACAAGGTTTCGAGACAAACGACCGTCGCACAACGATCATTTGACGCAATAAAAATCTAAATATTTTCGCCGATAGCGATGTGCAGGGCCAACAACCAGCAGACGTTCGCGCGCGCCAGCACGATGGCCGCATAAAAATTGTGGCCAGGCCCCTCCTCCGTCGTCCAGTCACAGTCCAATTGGTGGTGGCCGCGATCGTGGCCCCGGCCGCCGTCCTGACCACCAACAAGACCACCGCTGACGTGCGCCTCTTCCAGGCGCCTGGCCACGAGCGTAACGCCCCACAGGGCCGGATACCAGCAGGCTGTGGCCCGAGTCGTCACGAGCGGCAGAACAGCCCGGTCCAGCCACTGGCACGTGTTGGCCCTGCGGGAACGCACGTCGGCCGCAATGGCCGTCGGCTAGGTGGCCAAACAGCGCTTGATGGCAACCGGCGTCCCGGACTCCGTACAGGACCGCCCGTCCCTGGCGCCACGGCACCACCAGCGACTGTGGCCGCGTGTAGTCGTCGAAGAACGGCACGCGGTCAGCGTACACGTCCGCGGCGCCGGCCACCGTATTCGTCGGAGCCGTCGGTCGCGGCGTCCGTTCGGCTGTCCGCCGCGTTGCCGACGACACGTCCTCGCCGGACCGCTGATCGCTCGCCATCGGTCTCGCCCAACCTCGGCCCGGTGTTTGTCAATTGCGCCAATTTTTCTAGACTACCTGAAATTTATACATCTTTTGCGCCGGTGGATTTATCCCAAACGAAAATGGTATACGTCTTTAAATATAATTTTTTTTTAATTACCTGTGATTTCTGGCGCAATTGACATATACCCCTTCGGCCGTCCGTTTTCAAAACGTACCTGTGGACCTTAGATCATATACACTGGATAGAGCTATGATTTAAAAAATCTTGAAGCATAGCTGTTCGTGCCCGAAGTCATCACTGCGCATGAGCAAAGCATATGATCTAAGCATTCAGTGCCTAATCATCCTTATGACCTTATCACTATAACACATTATTGTTCCTTCCCCGTGCCGCGCGATCTATTTCTCCGTCCCGCGCAATCTATTTCATTTCTCCCGCATGCGTTAAATATAACAGCGTAGAATCTGCAGCCATTATACAATCAAATCCTGAAGTCATCTTATACAAAAAGTTCTATTTTTATGGTTTTTACTATTTTGAAAGACAACACGCATTTTTTTTAACTAAAGACTTTGTTCGTTTGTGGAAACTTTAAGTAGCGGTTTCTGGTGAAAAATTGAATCTAATTGGGACTGAAAAAAGGGTAAAAACAGAACATTGTTGGCAGTTTTTTTTAAGTAACAAAAAAAATTAATTTTAATATGACAAAATTGATGTTTTTTTTGTTATAAATCAAAAATAAATAACCATAGGTTTCATTGTTATAAATATGCATGTTCTAACAACGACGTCTAGTGCAGTAATATTCTAATATTCTAATTTTACGCCCAAATGCCCAATATTACTAGATTGCATTATATGCAAATAGGTGAAAACAACTTGTTATTTTTACCTCTGATCTATGTTTCCTGTTATTTAGGCTTTTACGAACATTGTATATTTATACCTACCTTATCTATCATAATTTATAAGTAACATATTCCAATAAGTGTTATGAAATAATAATGAATAATATATACTACTCCTTTTGGGTTTACTGCAGATACACGAAATTGAAAATATCATAATCACATAGGTTTATATCATATCATAAATCTAATACATGCATTCGATTTTTTAGTTGTATTTCATTCATTTCGTGACTTATCTCAAGCAATTTTCCATTGCAATTTATATTTTTTGATTACAATACTGTCCAAATGAAAGTATAACGATAAAATGATTAGATCTGGTATTATTTAAAAAAAATTGAACTCAACACCTAGTTTCTTATCACTTGAAAAATAAAATAATATATTTAACAGACATGACTCATAAAAAAAGTTTAAACAAGTAATACAGTATAGTTTAAAATCATTGATTAAATGATGCGGAAAATTGTAAAACTTTTCAAATTAATTATTACTTTGATAAAGTTACATAAAAATAACGGTGTAACACTGTTATCTGCATTTTTAAACATAATAATTAATCCAGTGTTTCAATTAATTAATTAGGTAGTTTTGTTTAATTACGAAAATAGTTTGTTGATTAAATATAATTATTTTTAAATTAAAAGTCGAATCTCAGATTTTTATCTCGCAGTGTCATACTGTGAATTTGATACTACCAAATGCACAAACCTGTATCATAGTTATTTGACATATTATTATTACTTTGTAAAATTAACGTGTTTAAAAAAAAAAAAACTACATTTCCAAGTCATTGTTGTGTAATTGTTGTGCGCTCTTAGACCCACGCAAATGATTGAATATAACTAGAAATATGTTTACTAGAAATTACTCTTGGATAATGTATTTTTCTTCTGAGGGAACATTGCTGGAAAATTAATTATTATATATCGTTTACCTTGGGGCATAGAATATACGACAGCAACAACGTCATCTAAAATGAATCGTGTTACGTACGCGCGTATGTAGTTTTATTTTTGCGATAATAGGTTATTTCATCCAGTTTTGGTGAACTTTTGATGTGTCCCTTTTCAGCATGTACCTAATTTTAATTGTATTCTTCTGTAAAATGGAATATTTTTTAAATAAAAATCATACACGTATCATGTAAATTAAAAAAATACATTATTTACTGGCGGATTACCTTCGATTGGTCATAGCTGCACATTATAATCAATTTATCAGTTAATTAAAATATCAAACAAATTCCGTTCCTCAATTTTTTATATAATACGTATTTATAATATATTATAGCTATATTAAACAATAATATTATGAATGTTTATACTTTTAACATTAATCTAAATGTTAAACCAAAATAAAAACGCATTTGAACGTGAATTCGTGCTCACACGATACACCATTGTTTTTGGCATTGATATTTTTACGGTTTAATTGATACACATAATTCACGAAGATTGTGTGCTTATTCAAATCATTATAAATATATATACATATTATGTTATGTATGGGACATGGGTATAATATGATGGTTATTGCATAGGCAAAATGAGCTCCGTAACAAATAAAAAATAAAATTGATTAGGGTAAGCATATATACCTACTTTTGTCACTCAAACTATGGGTTATGTACATTTTTGACTTTGTGAAGAAAATATAAAACACAAACTAAATTATGACACATGCGGCGAAAGGCACAAAACAATTTATTTTTTTTTTCTGGATATTATCCAACCTTTTTCGCTTTATTCCGTCTCCCGGGTAACGTAGTTAATAGACTACAGGCCACAGAAAAATGGAGCTTGGTTTCCCGAGATCCCTTTGACAATTGAGATTCAATTTACCTGCGATACTTTGCAAAAATAAACCAGATAAGATAAAGACGTTCCATGAAAGAAATTCGTTCTATAGTGCACTCTCATTTTTGTCTGAAATATGACTTTATTAAATTTTCGTATGAGAAAGTTAAATCCGCAGAGAAAAAAAATGGTCTTGAGCTGTTTTTTTAATGTACACGTAAGCTAATATTGCGATGGAGATAAATGGGTAAAGAAAGAACTAAAGAAAAAAAAAACAAACACTTTTAAGCCTCTACAAAAATTGTTGTCGGATGATATAGAACACATTATGTACAATGCAAGTCTTTGAGTTATACATTTAAATATTCCGTTCAAGTGGATTATCCAGTCGAAGTGCTGTTGTCATTATTTCTCAGTACAACAGATGTTAGTACCTACATATGCAATACCATATACATAAGACAATAATCATTATTAACTCTAATGTTTATGCACATTAAGACCGCGGTATTTTCTCTACCAAATGAATTGCACAAAATAATATAACATCATATTATACGGTTGGCAGAATCAGTGTGCATTGTTTTCCTTAAAATATATATTTAAGAACCTTGAATGTAATAAAAAATTTAAAATACACACAAAAAAAAGTTTTAAATGCATCAAGTATAGCAATATTGTATTGATCAGTGTATAAAACAATGATAATATTTTTGTTATTTTTTTTTTATTTAAAATAAAAAAAATATTATAAATACAATGTATATTAGTTGTAAAAAATAAAAGTGGAACATTTTAATTTCATTCGAATCGAATTTAATATAAACTTAAAAGATGTTCGATTAATTCTTTAGTCTTAAATAAAAAACAAATTATTATAATAATGACCTGGTTGCTTACGAAGCATAACATAATTATCGCAGCAGGACTGGCTAAAAAATTGAGATACATCAGTGTTGTGTATATGCATACACGACGACGGTAAGATTTAGATACAAAAAAATAATACCCTAAACGTTTCAGAATGAGAATAAAGGCAAAAAGGTTGTAAACATATTGTGTTAAAAAAAGATTATGTTCTGTTCAACAAAAACCTACATTACAGAAGATGTTTTAATTTATTAATTTTTCACTGAAAGTGCCTATGGTTCTCCAAAGCCAAAAGTAATTTATCACCGAAATATATTATATAGTATATTTTTTTAGCCTCACGATGTTGCGTATTATCTCGAAAAAAGCTTTTTATAACGATATGAAACGAAAATGAAGAAGAAAATGCATACTCTAAAATTAAATTATTCAAAAACTGTTTTGGGGCACAATATGCATGTACTATGTATATTATGTAATATTATATGCCCACCTATATAAGATAATGTAATATAATTTAGTTTTACACTTTGATTGCATTGCCACTGAATATAATATATATAGGTCAAGGTACGCGTCGATTGCAAATCAAATAAATTGTATTCTATCGGACTATAGGAGCGCGAAGCAACAAGGAACATAAACCAAATTTCTTTTCGTCGAACTGGGCAACAAACTGCTCGCGTGCTTCTTCCTCTGAGACTTTGGACCAGAACCAGCATAACACCTACATAATATAATGTATACAATCCTATAAGTGTATCATATAAAACAGTATTATTGGTAGGTACACGTCATAAAAACGATTCCAATAATGATATAAATAACAGGACGGCGGCGTTCGAAAATAGTACGAGTTTCTCCGAATGCGCCTCGTTGAAACTTAAACCGGTCGTGTAGGGTAACGTATAAAATTAAAAAATGTGTACCCATGTCTTTTTAATATACCATCACCCGAGATCGGTCGGATTTAATGAATAGGAGCTGCGCAACGACTGCAGTCTGTAGGTACCTATTTAGATGTATATATTATAAATTCTGCAACGTATAATTATTTTGATAGTGCCTACACAACGCATCTCTGTGCGCCGTTTATGTACTTGCGCTTATTAGCGCGTGACCGTGACAATTAATAATAGGTAGGTAGGTAATAATAATGACGACGGACGGACGATGGTGTAAGACGGCGTATTCTTCGGATATAGAAATGTCGAATGTTTTTCTGAACGAAAAACGGTAAAAGAAAGAAACGAAAACGAGCGACAGCGCGTCTGCTTACGACGCAACAATAATAATAATTGCAGTGCATAATAATATAACATTTTGAAACTAGCGCGTATGTATATGATGGCTGGCAGTAATAATAATTATTAATAAATATTATTTCGTATATTATATACGTGTATTTCGGACTTTAATTCCGATTCGCATGGTGCGCGTGTACACACACGGACAGTAATTATTACTCGCCGGGACGGACGAGAGCACACATAAATACTATAAAATATAAATTATAATGATAATATTATATGTGTTCATATGCGTGTGTTGATATTATTATATTAATAAATAATATACGTTTTTTTTTTGTTTTTTTTTTTTGCTAGCTCTTCGATTCGTCATGATGACGATAATTATATTATTATTTATTGTTATGTGCAGGGTAAATGTCGATGACCCAAAAAAAAAAATCAATAATAAACGTCACTAAAGCAGTGCTGCGATGGACCACTATTGTATGTATGTTATAAAAATCGGTCGTAATCATGTTTTATGCGAGCTAAAATTTGGGTATTTTTATTTGTTTTTCCTCAAGTAAGAAATAAAAAATTTTCGGTTGGGGTACAAAAGTTTTCATGGCTTACACGTCCCAGCCCATAATAATTTAGTAAAGACGTATTCCTAGTAATAATTAATATTACGGTTTCTGAGTGCGCGACAATAAGGATTCCAGTTCCAGTGGCTTTTTAGGATTTTCAACACTTACTAAATATGTACACACAGCTAGAGTACCCGTGAAACACCAATGGCAATTTGTTTTTAACACTAAATGTATAGTGTGGCAATGTGGATTTACGCAAAGGTGAAAATTCGGGTCAGAATATTCTGCAGACCTTAGCCTGGCCTAATACTGACTGGATAACATTAAACTGACTTAATATAATCTAAAATTAAAATTAAAAACTTATGTCGAATTCGGAATTTTTTTTTCTTATTCATCATTATTGGCCTGTTCAAATAAAATATACTAGTTACGGGTATACTCGTGCAGTGGAGTGACCAGACATTCGTGTTGCATAAAAGTTTCACACCATTTTTGGAACTAGAATTATTGTTGGTCAATTAAACGCTACATTCAAAATACTATATTATTAATTAGCAACACTGTGAATTTACGATTATTATATTATTACGAATGTCAACTTTATATACCTATAGGCAACATATTTTATAATATTATGTACTACGATTAAAAATCAAAAACGACTAGCGTTTGTTATTGATGGTTTTTAGTTAATAAAAAACACAATTTTAATAAAATAAAAATATTATTGTTTTTAATTTACGAAAATTAAATCATATTTTTCTTTTAGAACACTCTATAGTAGGATTTATCACTATATATATGTATACGCCAAATCCTAGAGTATATAATATAATATTATACAAACCAAATTTCGTTGATTCTTCTACCCTTTGAAATAAAAAAAAAACATATTATTTTAGTCATTTCAAATCGATTTTAGATAAAATGAATTATATAACAAAGTAATTTAAAAATTAACAATCATGCATAAAAAAAATGTATGACAATACACTGCTTACTAATACTAAAATAAACCTAAAATATCTGACATTTTTTTTAAAATAAGGAATACATTTCTGTTATGCGTTTTTTTATTTTGACAATCTAAAATAACGATTTTTTCTTATAAAAGATTTTTCTTTACTTTTATAGAATTTTACTTAACTTGCTGCTGTTTATCTGCACTCAAAATTCAATTATTTTTTCATAACCTAGGTTCTTTTCCGAGATTGAAAAGTTTAAAGGGAATAAGGGATTACCACCATCGATTTCTTCTGAATTAATATTCTTATATGTTTATCGTTTCTTCTGCAGAATAACTGTCAATTCAGTTTCCTGGAATTTTACGCGATTCTTGATTTTTTTCCGCTTTATGAAGTTCGCCAGAATTTATTTTAATTTTATCTTAGTTTTATTTTTCAATAACAGCACCACCACACAGTCATTTTTTTATAACCATATCATTTAGGTTAGGACATTACATATTGATTCAGTTTGAACATTATTAAAGTTATTGATGTTTGAATGAGATTAATATTAAGCATTTCAGAATTAGTTTTTAATGCAATGATTCGTAGCTATTTATTGTATATTTGTATCCCACTTGTTAGTTGTTATCGCCTTACACTCGGCCAAGACATCAACAGGAAATCAAAAACACTAGGTATGTGTTTCAAAAACGTAAATTAAAAGATAGAAAATAAGATAAATTACTTTTTATCTAGATCAAAAACAGATGATAACAGATAATTATACAGTTTTTTGGTGCTTAAAGACTTGATAAGTTAAATTATATTGTATACAGTACATACATATTTATAATTTTATAGTTAATACAGTTTATTATTTCTTATAGAAATACAATGTAGATTAAATTAACAAACTTAAATCAAAAGGAACAATGTTTAACGCATAATAATATAAAAATAATAATCAATGCACATAATTATATTTTAAAAAATTGACCATTTACCTTGTTTCGTTTTAAACATACTATAACATTTCACAATTGAGCAGGATAATACATTGTTCCACAATTGTTTTTAATTTTAAATATAAAAAAAATTATAGAAAAACTGAAAAATCAGTGAGATTAGTAAAAATGTTATCTAACTAACTGCAGATAATCACATAACAGTTTTATTCATCCATAGATGAGGTAAAAAAATAAATATATTTATCTAGATTACCCACAACATTGTAAACAGATGATATTATATTTCGAAAAATTATATTATATTTATTACTCGGAAGTATTTTACCTACCTCTGAAGTTCTTCTGACTCAGTTCGCCCATTGACACGCCCCCAATTATTTGATACTCAGATTACCTAGCTCCAACTATTTCAGATACTTGCTAGTATTAATGTCAGTCACGTGAAAACACTATCTCGTATGACATAATGTAGCCCAAACGATAAACCCAACCTATAGCGGTCGGCCGAAAACTCGAAACCCAACACGAGTATATAAATGCCTTTAAAATAAATATTATAATAATTCCCAACAATTATATTATTATAAAAAACGAAATCTCTAAACGACATTGATGACTGAAGTGCGTCTTGTTTACAATATATCGGTGAAAATAATTATTTTTTATATTATTATCCTGCGAGTACAATTTTTTTCTCAAAACCAGTTTTCCTTCTTCGTCAACATCGTTCTAGTGAGCTCAACAATACCTAAGTACCTACCTAAGTATAATATACTAGCGGTTATACCATTTTCCAAAAATGAAATAAGACGATCCGTAATAATATTCATACTACCTACCTATATTATAATACAATTTGATGCCGTCTTACACGGCTAAACGTCGATGGTGATTTTTATTTTTCGCTCATAAACTTATAATATTGTCTAGTGCAGTATTACAAAAAAAATGTAGTTTATCGATGGCTTAAATCATCGACCACCAATGAACTGTTAAAACCGGGTCTATTATTATATATTCGTTTGGTTTTTTTTTTTTTAAGAGGCGTTGCTGGGATAAAATTTCGATTCTATTCTGGATTAGAAGAGGATTTTGTTTTTGCCGTCGTCTCGGTCCAAAATAATAACTATATATTACAATAACGTAGGCACGTCTTTTGTGATCAGCTTTCTGTTTACGTCAGATCCCACGCGATTGTATTTATTCCGCGGCCTGCCGAATATAATATTTATGTTGTGTTGAGAAATGGTTTTATCCAGCTGCAGCTGCCGTTTATATATTATGTTAAAACGCCTCTTACAATAAGCGCAGCCGTCGCCAAAAGGTCACCCGAAAGCATTTATCTATATACCTATATGTACATATAATATATATTATATATAATGATATCTAACGTAACCGAAATCGCAAACGTCCCCTCGTCTGGTTTCACGCTTCCGGCATTTTCGTACATCGAACTAATTGTATGATGATAATACGTTTTGTTGAACGCACTGAACGTTCCTTGCCGTAGCCAAGGTGCCGTTCAAATATTATATCCACTTTTTTATAAGAAGCGAACCATGACGTATTTATCGTAATGTTGTTCAAATTATAAATTATAATACCTTTATAGTTTGTTTTGAAACTAATACAATAATATTATCCGATCGCAGAAAGTATGAAGTAATTACAGTACAAACCTGATCTTGAAAAAAAATTATTATTATTATTATTATTATTATTATTATTAAATCGTACGGTATATTACAATATGAGCAAGCAAATAAAATTAGTTACTTAAAAGTCAAAATTAAAAACATAATAACATAAGTAGGTTTTTGATAATATTATATAAATATTATTAAATAAACTATTTAATTATAATAAATGAATCTCTGCTCTTTGAATAAAAATCCCATCGACGTACCAGTTTGTTATAGCTACGATGAATCTAGGACGTTTACCCCGTGCGTTCCTTTCCCCTACGATTCATTGGACATTTCCCCCCACCCTAAACAGCACAATGTCTCCTAGGACAAAAAAATTTAAAGTTAAAATATTAAACAATTACATGCAATTCAAATCAATACATTTACAAATGATTAAATTAATAATATATCTTGTATAATTAAATACGTTGAATACGTAATACGTTTTAATACGCCTATTGACAATACAAAATGTATTTATATAAATATTAAACAATATACAAATCAGTAATCACAAATACGAATCAATAAATGTTCGGTTTGCTAGATTTTTCATAAATTAATTATAAAAATTGTTGAACTAATGTATAGTTCAATAATATTTTTACATAACATTGGTATACCAATCATTGCCCATTAAATTGGGTAATAAATTCATAACGTGAATGATGATAGTCATTCAATGGATGATCATGTATTTTGGGTAAAACTAAAGAACCCATTTTCCAATCTACTATTATGTGTATAAAAAAATATATTTTAATTCAGGGAAAAATGTCTTAGTCCAAAGGAGAAATCACTATAATTCTCGGAAAGGCATTGGAGAGAAACGTCCAAATACCATGTTATGGTGTACCTACGCAGAAAAACATCTATTCTTAACATGGCACTTTAATTTGACGATTGTACCTTTTGCACGTATGTCCTCGCAAACAAATTATTAAATTATATTGTAATATATGTTCCGAAACAAAGTGCATTGACTTGACATAATATTACTCTCCCGAAGCAGATTTTCACCATGGTCCGTGACCAACCACAATATTTTTTTTATTTTTTTGCATCGAACCGCGTCGACGTACATAAGATAATAGTTTTGATTGTTTCGATTTTGATCGTCGAACGGTGCAACAACAATATTAAATGCAAGCCCAACTGCAGTATTACGTCTTTATACAAGGCGTTTCAAAAAAGAATGCACCGATTCACCATCTCAACTGGCTTCAGAGACTATCTTATTCACATTGCCTCACAGAAACAAGTAGCACGATGTGAGGTCTGGCGATCTCGGGGGTCGGGAATTGAGATGCTGGTCCTGATTAGCTACACTACGATCTATCCTGCAACGTGGTGGGGATTGTAACGATTTCGGAAGCTGTGGACTTCAAGGTGGAGGAATTCGAATACCGCCTCGATATTGCACGTGGCACACGTGCCGGCCACGATTAACCATATTTCGTAGGGTAATGTAAGGGTGATTCATGAAATTAATAAAATTTATTTACCTCTTCTGTACCGCTTTTCAATAAATAGTTGCAGTCATTCAAAATCGGTGCATTTACACCGCATTGTATTATGATATCATATTGCCCATGATGTGAGTATCGCGTCCGTCTTCGGACACAGCATTCATCGTTCACGGCGGCGGCGTTGCATTTATGCATTTGAGAAAAAAATAATGCGATTCGATTTCGTATTATAAATAGGCACTATTATACATATATAGGTACCTATGTATAAAGGTATATTATAATGTCGTAGTTTGGAAATCAAACGAATTCGATTTCTCTGGCGCCCGCTGTGCGCAGTCTAAATATATATATAATATTACTGCAGCACCAACGCATATAGGTGTAATCATGTGTTAATCTGAGAAAAGGAATAAGTATTGAAAAAGAAAAACCACTCGGACGGTATAATAATAATGCGTAGACGTGGTATTATAGTTTACGCATTGTATACGAATCGCCGCCACCGCAGCTCTCTCGTACAGTCGCCAGGCAGTAGCTGGTAGCAGGTATAGTAGGTAGGTATATAAGTAACCTATACCGAGGTACTCGCATCGCTGTCGTGTATGCGTTGTGCGGCATTCAGATATTCGAAAATAAAAATTCGGGAGGTATGTACCGACCTACTCATTATAATTCAGACGAAAGACAACATATTTTGATAGCAGACGATGGTGGTGTGGCCACTCGTCTACAGCTTTTCTCAGCTCTCACACCTAGTATGCCCCGGTACATTTGATCAAGCGTTATTCAAAAACCGCGTTTGCTGACAGTATTTTAATAACGCGAAAATAAGATAAATGTAAAAAAAGACTTCTGGCTATAATTGTATTAATATCTGATATTAAAATTTAGAACCTGTGTGATTTTCTACACTTATTAAAGTTCTCCAGGGGTTCGGAGGACTCTCGAAATCGTGTATTTGATCAAATTCTCAAATACAATATGATGCGTATCCGGACATTTCGGCGTGGACACTTCGGCGTGGCCATCTCGGCGTAGCTGGTTCGGCGT